>NW_024737586.1:387500-545000 GCF_018991925.1 Homarus americanus
TGTGGATAATAATGAGTGACATTAATGAGTGAACCAATAATCTGTGTCACCGAAGAAGATGAAAGACTGGGAGGGATGGTGAGGTCTACTCGGGTGGTGGGCTGTGGCGGCTAACCCTCAGGTATAAGAGTAACGCTTTCCTTGAGTGTTTCATAATACGAGAGTGAGAGAAGGGCTCAACGAGAGATATAATCAGGTGGGTTGTGGATGGATGTAGAGGGTGAGGCAGTGTTGATACGGGGTGACCTCTTACAGTTCTCACACACACACACACCCACCGCACAGTCCCCCGTCTCCCCCAACACACACAAACACCCCTATCACCCTTAGAAACACAAACAGACCCCTGGTCCCCACAAACGCATAAACACAACCCCCCACACTCACACAAACAGGACCCCTCCGCCCCCTCCCACACTCACAAACAAACCCCTGCCTTACCCTCCCCCCCCACACACACAACTCCCTACCCCCACACACACCCAACCACGGTCCCCCTCCCCCACACACACGATCAGACATTAACACATATACCACGACCTTCCTCAGGGTTGGAGCCAAGGAAAGAGTGTGTTTAACTTTTCCTCTTATAAGAGCGTATTAAAAATGGATGAACAGTGTCAAAGGAAAAAAAGAAGATCAAAGGTCCGCCATATGTAAACACTCCTCCAATAAAAATAGGGAAAAAACTCCTATACTGTTGACAGACTTGATTACGTCATATAAGTTTAATGTGTCACAAGAATATAGAAACTAAATGTGTGGTTTTTATGGTAGGTGAGTGTTGGTTTGTTCCTCTGTAAATGATCAGTGTTAAAGATATTATTGAATTTGTAAAAATACTAATATCAATAATGATCATAATGATACTAATAATAATGTCAAATTGATATAGATCTTAATAATATAATAATGCGGTAGTAGTATTAGTACAAGTGATAGTATGATGATGATAATAATAATAATATTCAGCATAATCATCATACAAGTTTACAATTGGTTTACAGCTAACACTTTGATATGTAAGATCGTCCTCTTAAAGTTATTTGTCTTCTAGATAAAGTTTAAATTGTGTGGTATCGTCTGTTTTTAACTGAGGAAGTAACTCAGTTAATAGCATCTCCTCCCAAACCTTCCATTATCTAGAACGGCGTAAGTGACGATCTTCGCAAGTGACGGATCTCCGGACAACAGTATACGACATTCACCTTTACTAACATCATATAACAGCCTGAAGAGAACGTACATTCACTAAAACATCAAAAACGCCTCGATGGACAGATCTTTCAGGAGCATAAATGAAGTTGTCGCCGGCATCTCGATCACATCACTCGAAGTAAAACAACAACAAAAATAATTATTTACCAGTACTCAAGATACCTTCGCTAACAGCTTTCATTTCTCCTTTTTTACGGGAATAAAAGAAAAAAAATCACCGTTGGCTATTAACGTCGGGAGTGTGTTGTGTGCGACACTACCAACCTGCAGGTAAATTTTACTCTCAACCCTTTGACGATACACGAAGGAAATTATAGCCTGACTGAGAAGTAAAGAGAGAAATATATATTACAACTACATCAATGGCAACAGACATTCATGGTTTCCTGAGGGCTAATGAGACGAATGTTCGATAATTTCTTGAAGACAATTCCTTACCAAAAAGTAATGTCTTCTGTGTCTTAAAGGAAAACCGTAATTAATGGAGTAAAAAATGTCAATAATTACTTTCAGAATAAAAGATAGAAGACGACTTATCAGTGTGGTTATGAAGGCTGAGGATTCCATGTGTGTGTGTGTGTGTGTGTGTTTGTGTGTGTGTGTGTGTGTGTGTGTGTGTGTGTGTGTCGGAACAATCACCTCCTTCTACTCCATCCTTCACCCTCCCTCGCCTCCTTCCATTACTCATTCTATCTAGGGACCAGAGAGCCTTCCAGACCCACTCCGTTCTTCTCCACCCTCCACCTTTCCCATCCGATCCCCATTCCACTGTACCTTACCTTTCCCTTTCGTCCTCGTAGTTACTTTCCCGTTTTCTCCCCTCTCCCACCCCACTCATTCTCCCACCCTTACCTCCTCTACCACTCCAACCCCTTTCCCACTACAGCCCCCACCACACCCTCTCCTCTCCCACCAGTTACCCCTACCAACTCACTCCCTCTCTAACACCAATGCCCCTCCCATCCCATTAATTCTCCCATCCCACCTTCCCCACGTATAATCCTTCCACCCTACCTACTCTCTCACCAATTATCTCTTCAATATCTCCCCTCTCAGACCCCCCCCCACCCCATCTCCCCTTCCACCAACAGCTTCCGTCCCTTCCGGCGATAAGAGAAAACAAAAGCTACGTGTTCGGGAACTGCTCATTAACATTCCATTACACACCATAAAATTGCAAATTCTGAGGTGTGTGTGTGTGTGTGTGTGTGTGTGTGTGTGTGTGTGTGTGTGTTGAGTTATGGAATCTGTCAGGTGTAAATATACCCTGAGGAGGTTTGGTGTTGTAGCATTGGGAGGATATGAGGAGAGAAGGAAGCGGTTTTCGGTGGCACGACAAGTGGTAGGAAGAGGAAGAGGAGGAGGAAGAGGAAGGGGAAGAGGAAGAGGAAGAGGAGGAGTAAGAGGAAGAGGAAGGGGAAGAGGAAGGGGAAGGGGAAGGGGAAGATGTAAGAGGAGGATGTAAGAGTGAGGGATGCTTATTTCAATTAGACCACAACAATACAAGTGCAAATATTAGCACAGGTCCAGTACAAATAAAACTACAGGTACAGGTACAGGTAGAGCTGCATTTGTACATCTATGAATACACTAAAACAGTCACTGCAATAAATACAGATGCAAATACAAGTTACAGACATTACAAATACAACAAATGCAGGAAAATAAATAAATACATTACATATATCCCCAAAATAATGAGAAATGAACTTCCAATTAAATAAAAATAGGTTCTGAACTTGCTTTAAAACTTTCCAGATACAATTTTGTAAAAGTTGGGGTAAAATTGAACCTCCTGAAGTTAAAGTTCAGTTACAGCTTCAGATTTCCATCCAAATTGAACCCACTTGTTGAACTTCACTTTTGTCAGCTGAACTGAGACGTCGTTTACATAACCAATTTTATAAGGACAAATATTTGGAAAAATACCTTCTTTGATGAGACAGCCATTTAAGTTAGGTACATGGGTATAGTGGGTGGTGTAGCCTGGGTGTAGTGAGTGGTGTAGCCTGGGTGTAGTGAGTGGTGTAGCCTGGGTGTAGTGAGTGGTGTAGCCTGGGTATAGTGAGTGGTGTAGCCTGGGTGTAGTGAGTGGTGTAGCCTGGGTATAGTGAGTGGTGTAGCCTGGGTGTAGTGAGTGGTGTAGCCTGGGTGTAGTGAGTGGTGTAGCCTGGGTGTAGTGAGTGGTGTAGCCTGGGTGTAGTGAGTGGTGTAGCCTGGGTGCCTGAGTGCAGCCTGGGTGTGTGAGTGGTGTAGCCTGGGTGTAGTGAGTGGTGTAGCCTGGGTGTAGTGAGTGGTGTAGCCTGGGTGTAGTGAGTGGTGTAGCCTGGGTGTAGTGAGTGTGGGTGTAGTGAGTGGTGGATTAGAGACACTCACACAGTGTGAGTGAAAGAATGTTAAACAGTGTGGGTGTAGTGAGTGGTGGATTAGAGACACTCACACAGGTGATAAATAGGCTGGTTATAGTAGTCTGTGTCCCACCTTGACTTTGTAACCCCGAAGACGTGTGTGTGTGGCGTGTTAATAATGTATTTCACACGCCGCTCAAGTTATGATTTGAATAATTCATTTTGTCTTGATCAAAAATTTAAATGTTCCCTCCCCGCTTCCCTCTGTTTGTCTGTTTGTCTTGATCTTCTGTATACGCTTTTTTTACTATTGTTTTTTTAAGGGTTCAGATATGGTGAAGATATTTTCAATCACGCGTGAGTTAGGAGGATCTCTCTCTCTCTCTCTCTCTCTCTCTCTCTCTCTCTCTCTCTCTCTCTCTCTCTCTCTAAGTTTCCAGTACAAGTCCTCATATCTTGCAACAGACAGACTTAAGCATAGACTCCTTAAAACCAAGACCAGGTCGTATCATAGAGCCAGGACGATCATAGAGTTAGGTCGATCATAGAGTTAGGCAGTTTATAGAACCAGGCCGTTCATAGAGTTAGGCCGTTCATAGAGCCAGGCCGATGATAGAGCCAGGCCGTTCACAGAGTCACGTAAGGCTAGTTAGTCCTTAAACCCAAAGTCATGCCGTTCTTAAATCTAAAACCACGCCACTCTTTAAAAGCAGGCCACTCTTAAAACCACGTCGCTTTAAAAACTACGTAACTTTTGAAACCACGTTACTCTTACCATCTTCACACAGAATCATTAGCGTCTATAATATACAATTCTACGGCAGTAATAAACCTGATTAGATATTTTAAAACGGAGAGAGAGAGAGAGAGAGAGAGAGAGAGAGAGAGAGAGAGAGAGAGAGAGAGAGACATTTAGTCTACACTTATATCGTTTTTACTAGTCTCGTTTTTATATTTGTTTAAGAAAGATAACGAGACCTATGCTCCTTACTCCTCCTCAGCTCCTTCGATAGACTCTCTCTCACTGCGTCTAGTCTCTCGTTCACCCAAAAAGCGACTTATAAAATTATTTACCCAATCAGTGAAGGTCATGAAGTGTGTCCCTCGTTATTGAGGTGAAATTATGACGAGTGTTTCACAAGACTGGATATAATAACATCTGTTGCTTTGCTTATTGATATTTGTTTTTCTGTGTTTGGTTTTTTTTATAGTAGACAATAATTTTTTGTTTATTTATGGGTTAAGTGAGATGTCAATAAAAAGTTTAGATCATTTCTCGTTCGTCAAAGTTCGCTTTATGGGAGGCCCCTCGTGTGGTCACTTGGCTTGGTACACAAAAACTTTAGCAAAGAAACAGAAGCGTTGTTAAGTCTTCTGGGTAAAAGAGCCTTCTAGTTGTTCTTATGGTTATTTTAATGCCATTTTCATGGTAGTGGTTAGTGCATATTGCAATAAGCTGCTGCTGCTGTTTCGCTACTTAAGCTGAGTGCTTTTGTCTAAATACGTACCCGGGCAGAGCCGCCTGTCGCATTACTGGTGAACAACGAATTCCGTTTTACTTAACGAAGAGCACAATCAGCAAGGGGGTGGGGGAGGGGGGGGGACCACCACTATTTACTGTATCCAATAAGCTGATCTCTCTTGTATTTCCTTTGTTTTTTACTTCTCTCTCTCGAGTGACTGTGACATGAGGCAGGTTCTAATAATGTTGATCGTGTTGTTCCTCGGTGTTGTTGATGTCTTAGGTAATGTTACTTACTGAACATTTTAATTATTAACTTTATCCACTTTTTTTTTTACGAATTAGAGATAAGAGAAACGTCTAAAATGTGTGTGCGTTTTCTTTTATCTTAAAAAGTCAACAAATGATGGAACAGAATGAACGAATATGAACACACCCATAATACTAAAGCTGTGACAGGCTTCTATATTTCCCTGTCTATGTGAGCAGCTGCAGGTTATATGTTGTAGGAGAGACGTGTACACAGACATGAGACGTACACAGAGAAGAGACGTGAACAAAGACAAGAGACGTGTACCCAGAGAAGAGACGTGTACCCAGAGAAGAGACGTGTACCCAGAGAAGAGACGTGTACCCAGAGAAGAGCTCATCTGTTGTGGAGGAGGAGGAGGTATTATTAAATGAAGAGTTCAGAGGAGGATGCTCGGCCACACAACAGCGTACTGGCGGCCAGCATTGAGTACCGAGAACAGGATAATAGCGTTTGGTTTCTACGAGATATAGGATAATGGCTGCGTGAACTTCATCCGAGCATTGACCATTAATTCAACAAAGTAAAGAGGGAGGAACAATGAGTACGAAAAGGAGAAGAAGAGGAAGAGGGGAAGGAGGAGGAGGAGGAAGGTTAACTGCTATTCAAGTACATATTTCACCATGGATACTGTCTGGGAGAGCTCAAGGGGATAACGACTTACATATATTGTGTAACGTAAAGGCAGTGTGTTCCATGGTCGTCTCTAATGGGTAACACGTAAAAAGAAAAAAAGGAGTAAAGCAAGAGACAGAAGACAGATAAGGAGATAAGAGTGAGAAATAGATAAGTAAAAGAAGAAAGCGAGAGAGAAAAAAAGAAAATAATACTTGAAAGAGAAAACGGGGGAAAAAAACAACAGCTTGTCAAGGTCTGAGATGTTTCGATACAAAAAATGAAAGAAGGAATGACTCGTTCTATTATATAATGAAGCGGTGACCTGAACCATACACAGTAACTCCCTTGATCACTAAACTCAGACCAAGTAAATCAGATAACTAAGCGTGCGTCCGTCTGTTTACTTTGTGAAATATGATCAAATAAACGTACACCTGAAACTGAAACATCTTCTCGTGAAATTCTCGATACAGTTTAAAGGATTCTTATCAAACCCCGATTCTATTGACATGAAGTACACGTTAGGAAAGATTATTAAAAAAAAAAAATACCTTTGGTGTTGTATCTAAAAGTAAACAAACATTATATTACTGTTTTTTGCTGAGTAAAAAGAATAAAAATACCTTCATGGGATATAAATATTCAGCAGGGGAGTTTCACATAGCCTCAGTGTAAAGAAGTGTATATTAGTTTGAGAGATAATGGACACATACCGTTCGACTAATCAGATTGTAGAATACCGCAGGGAATCGTTCAATCGTGACGGTATGCAAATTAGGATCAGCAGATCTTCCTTTGGATTCTTAGTTTGAATATGCAGGAGACCCATCAATTCATTTTCAAGACAATGGCTGGAGACTTGGCGGGGAAGGAGGAGGGGAAGGAGGAGGAGGAGGAGGAGGAGGAGGAGGAGGAGGAGGAGGAGGAGGAGGAGGAGGGGGAGGAGGGGGGACCCTCCCCTAACTCCTTACCTCACAGTCCCCTAACCCAGCACCCAGGGAGAGCTTTTATGACCATTTAATAACACCATAATGGATATTTTCCTTCGTCTAATATTACAAATCTCTGGCATAATGGAATCTTATACACTGAAATTACTGGTGAGTATTTTACTGGGTAGGACCAACAGTGAGCAGGAGAAGTCTGTCATTGGTGTCTGCCAGGATCAATGAAGACAACAATATGTGACTATTACAACATCTACATATGACTGTCCTTATGCCTATATTCCTATGTGTAAGACAATGATTGAAGTTCGTATACAAACACACTAAATAATCACCAGCCTCTACTTAACGTAGGTCCATAACAGATCAAATCAAGTCTACAAGAGAGATCTTTTAGACTTACGTTCTCACATTAACACAAAGTTATCATTATGTTCATATTTTTCTTTCCACGAACCCATTAATCATCTTACCTGTCTCATTTCCTCTTAAACAAGGTACTAAATTTCCGCTATACCGACTTACTTCCGGTATATCAAAGTCTTCAACTATTAATGGAAAAAAAAATCTAAACTTCTGACCCGGCAGAGTACAGTAGCCAAGTCTCTACCCTTATGAAAAAAAGGCCAAAATCATTCCTGTGTGTTTTTGTGTCAGGATAAAAGGTTTATTTTGAGCCGCTGACCAGGATGTTCTGCGTCAGCTGTGATGGAGTGGTGGTGGTGGAGGGGCGGGGAAGGAGGAGAAGAGGGAAGGGAGGAAGAAGACTGGAGATATGAGGATGGAATGGAGGAGTGAAAGGGTGTGGGGTGTAAGGTTTTTTAGGGGGGGGAGAAGGAAGGGAGATGAGGGAGATGGAAGGAGAGGAGGGGAGGGGAAGGAAGGGGAAGGAAGAGAAAGGGAGGAGAAAGGAGAAGGAAGAGAAAGGAGGAGGGGGGCAGGAGGAGGAGGAGGAGGAGGAAGAGAGAAATAAAGACGAAATATTAAGAGAGACAGCCAAGGGTGGACAAACACGTGGAACAGATATGGACGATGAAGACGAAAACAATAATAATATGGACAAGTGAAATATTTATCACACGCACACAAGCATAGTCTACAAGTATACACACAGAGACACACCTACAGTCACTTACATACACAATATACGCTCACACATACACAGTTACTCACACATACATTAACACACATATATAAGTCACACAGACACATTAACGCACACAGATACTCACACACACGCAGACATACATGTATATGACCAACGAGACAGATACAGAAACATGGAGTGTAGAAGCGGATGATGTGAGGTGTAGAATAGGAAAGTGAGAAGATAGAAGCGAGGGAAAAGAAGAGAGGGGTGGGAAGGAGGAGGAGGAGGAGGAGGAGGAGGAGGAGGAGGAGGAAACAGCGCATGAATGATTCAGAGGGAAGGAAATGAAAGAGGGGAGGAGAATAAGATGATTTGGAAGTGGGCAGAGTTGATGAAGGTCGGGTGTGTGTGCGTGTGTGCGTGTGTGTGTGTCTGTGTGTGTGTGTGTTTGGTGAAAAGTGATATGTGTAGTAGTAGTATCATATAGCTGTATCGTATATGTACATTAGATACATAATATAAATAAATATTAATGATCATCACAGGAGAAATAATGGTGGTAGTATCTATTAAATGGGGTATTGGTGTGACGGTCAATTTAAACGACTTTATAATAATGTGTCACGATTTTTTTTTTAAGATTTCGATAAACCGACATGGAAGCTGATACCTGGTAAATAGTCGGTGGTAATTACAGGTAATGGGAGGTTGTTATCATCACCTGAAAAATGTAATACACGTTTTTTTTTATTTTACTGTGTTTATGAATGTTGAAATGTGGCAGACGAGACGACCCTAAGTTTTAATGGTTGGTTTCACACACACACACACACACACACACACACACTATTTTACAAACATAATATATTGCGTCAATTTAAACCACTATACAGTAGAATCATGGAACACCCAGAGCATCACAGACCTAACACAAACAAAAACTGAACTCTGACAATTATCCAAGAAAAACAAAATCGCCTATGTTAAACCTTGTAAAGCAGTAGAGATATGTCTTATTCTGTCTGGTTTATTAACTCGTTTATTAAGAAATGTAAAGTAAGAAAATATATGACCAGACACATCCAGGTGAAGGTATGTGAGAGGAGACAATAAAATCTCTTGCCAAGATTATGGACCAATGATAGTGAACAAACTGATCATAATGAGGAACCTGGCACTGAATAACTCTATAAATATATATCATTAGTAACGTTTATGAATGACATATCTATAATGACGCGATACAGAATATTGTTTTAAAATTCAGACCAAACTAAGGTGATAATCATATCGCCTTAGCTCTTCACAACAGCATTAGAAAAAGTCTCTATATTTAATCTAATTCCGTATTAAGTTGTCTAATAGTGTCATTTAAGAGGTAAATAGCCTTCACTTTACTGGTATTATAATCCTTAAATAAACACCAAACCCCGACAGTCTTAGTAACGCGTTAAAAATAGCTTAAAGTAGCCTCCCAAAAATATTCCAACTGGTTAGCAAATCCCACCTTCCTCCCGCTTCCCCCCTCTACACCCGCCAAGACTACAAGACGAGGTGGTATATACACATTTAGGGTAACCAGTGTAAAGTCAATTGGGAGAGTCAAAACGTAATGTATCGTCCTCACCAAACTCAGTCTTGTAAACAAAAGCCAAATGATCTCTGTCCCATAAATAAGATACTTATTTGACCAGGATTTTCTGCCAGTGTTGACTTATGAATGTAAATTATGGCAACTGAATGGTAAAATGACACATAAACGCCTTGCTACTGAAGTGTGGAAAGGTGTATGCCAAGGACACACCACGACTGAAGAAAGTTTTGCAAGACGGTAATCTACAGTAGTCTATTTAAATGCCATGATTTCCTTAAACTTTCAACCATTAAGTGGTATTTTAGCAACTACCAGACTTTTGCTTTATTTCGCTTTTATGTCTTAGAGGTGGAACATAATTCTGTGAAATAGTAATATAAATTAATTAAAAAAATGCTAATGTAGTTTTTTATAAGAATATTGTAAGAAATTTTTTGGTGGATTGGTCAAAAAAGTTCTGGGTCTTCAGTATACATGGATTGGTTGTTACAGAGTTAATGAGGCAGTTGAACAAAAAAATATCCCCATTATTTGACTAGCATATCCTCCTAATCCTCCTTCCAATCCCCCCTAATCCTACATTTGCTCGTTTTAATAATTAGGGATTTCATCAGTGACTCCTCTACCAAGATGAACTATAACTATTTTTAACCTCTGTTTAGTCTCCAGACACAAGGAATAGTTTCTCTGTTGTTTGTATAACTTGATGAGATCAGAGTATGTCAGAGCTGATAATCACCGATCCCACGTATTTGTGTGAACCTGTGTTAATTATGTCTTGTTTGTCGAGCTGTTCTGGCCCTTCACTCTCCTGCATCATAATTACCGTCACCTGGAGAGTTTTACTGAATACCGTCTCTTTCTTAAAGTGGGTAAAATTGGTTTAATGAGACACCTCTATGCATCTGACCCCACGAAGAGACGATGGTAATGTATTAAAACCGAAGAGGTGACAGTATGAGGCTAGGGCAGGCCACCCCACAAGGTTGTCCTTAACCCAAACCATCACTTTGCTGCAGTGTTAACTCACAAAAATGTCCTCAAACAGCTACATCAACAACAGCATTCTCAATTTCTCGTCTATCGAAACAAATTCTCGTAATTCTACAAAACAACATAAAGAAACTCGACCTCATATTCCATTAAAAGACTTAATACAACAACCTGACAACGATGTAACCTTGAAAAGTAACTTCACAAGAGGTAGCAAATGATAGTAGTTTTTATTTTATAGTTTCACAGATATGAAGATTCCAGTTATAAATCCCATATTAACAGTAACGAGGTAATCTGTTCACATTGATGACCTGACACTTCAGACACACCTGACACTGCAAATTATGTTCAGCAGTGTTGCCTGTAAAGGATTTAAGTGTTTTATGATTTACTGTACGTGTGTGTGTGTGTGTGTGTGTGCGTATGTGTGTGTTTGTGTGTGTGTGTGTGTGTGTTTAGGGGCCATCCAATAACGTTTATACTTGGTTCTATAGTCACAGTAGACACTCAGGCCCTGCAGCCCCACACACACGTCCTCAGCCATACTATGACTGGGGGATGTTGCTGAGAGTTTTCCTGTGTCCTAGCTGATGCCTGCACTCATACACGATATGTATTGGCGACATGGACGTAGCGTTATATTTTACCCCCAGAAACTTTACTCTTATTGTGAAAGTAGAAATTTGGTGAGAGAGTTGGATAAAATATGAGAGTACAAAATTCTAGAGAGAGATAACTTCTCTCTCTAGTCTCTTCTATTTAGGGGTTATTGTTAATATTTTTCATGAATTTAATATAAACTTATTTTTGGGGAGAGGTACAGTGCAATTCCTTCAATATAGGTTGAGTATAGTCAATTTTTTCCTCCTCACAATTTTATTATACGCTAAATCTATGGGGATTATATAGTAGAGCTTGCTTATATTAAAACAACACAAATAATATGGTATTAACCTATCATGACAGTAGGCAAGTGACGGAGACCAACCAACAACATCAAATAGTCCCCAGCTGGTTCCGCTACACTCTGGGCAGTTGCCAAAGCAAGTGCAACTCAAAAATTATGTTTATACGACAAAAATTCAGTGGCGTGCATTCCCAAGAAGGAAAAGGTAAACATTGCTTGCCCTATAAAAATTCTTCCCTTCAAAATTAATATATATCTTTGTTTAGAAGCTGATAGCGTATTATTTAATTGTATATAAAATTCTGCATTTTTCTTATTTTAGTCTCAGAGAATTTAAACCTGTTGTATTAGGAGTCCACACATTTGAAAATTTGTTCCTTGTATACACGACATTTGAGTTATAAAAGCCTCCCCCGCCGTCCTTCCCTCCCTTCTGTCTATAACTCTTGGAAGTGACCCCTGAGACGACCTTCCTTTGATAATAAAAAAATAAAAATAATACGGCAGTGAACATAACAAAAGACACATTTGCCCAACCAAGTTTGTTATCCGGGAATTATTTTCGAACACCCAACATGGACTGAAGGAGGTGGGTGGGTGGGTGGGTGGATGACGTCGGCTGCCCTGACATTAAGACGTACGGTACAATAATATCGACGACGCCAGACACAACAACACCAGCTGACACACTTAACACAAAAGTCGATGATCCGTTCCTGAGATCGATGATGTGTGGAGAATGTGACGAATTATTTACCCGTGGCGCTGGACAAGGAAGCTCCACCTAAATGATTTATGACCAAAGAATCCATTATTTATTTTTTTTTTACTTCCCTGGGGCGTAAAGTGGCGGAGTAGCCCACCCACGCACATCAGGGCAAGTTGGTCACGTCTCTCACCAGAAAGATTAAAGAAGGCAATGGGACAGGAAGCGGCTGTTGTTGCCTTCGTGACGCTCCCACCAGCTCGCGTGATATAGGTACATGTCATTACAATACCTGTACGTCCGAAATCGTTCACGTAATCATTATTTACTGTGTGTTATTGTTGGAGAGTTGTTGCAGATAATTGATTGAAATTTTCACAATGGCGAGTTAGTGTCGTGTTATGACGGTGATTGTCGTGTGTGGGAGCGTCTTTGTCATGATGATTTAGCGTTTGGGGACGAGCCACATAACTGCACAATCTCTTATTTCTACATACCAAGATATTTACCAGTTTATCACACACATGTAAGTCTCGTGTAGGTTATTTATTTTTTCTATGCCAACAATATTACCATATTTTCCGAGTAATTTCAGTCTACTTTACATAACAAGCGTTTGAAACTAAGTCGTGAATCTGTTACTGACGTCAATAACCACTTTTAGCCTCATCAGGTCAAGGGCTAACAAAAATACTCCCCGGGGGATGATGTCTTATCGCCAGATCTGGTAATACGTTATGTTTAATGCTTTGAAGAGTAATATGCGAGAACCACCAACTGCAGTACAATGTGACAGTCGATACAAACAACCTGCCGTTTATTAACTCGCTTCATTTGTGTCAACGATAGTTATACTCTGGGGAGCGTCAACTTATAATTTGGACGAGAATCAATGACTCCTGCCTGAATACATATGTGGAACTGACATGAACCAGTGAACAACATCCACCACACTGCTGAGGGGAAACGGTGGGGGATAAACTGCCCGAAGAAGGGGTCTCTCTCTCTCTCTCTCTCTCTCTCTCTCTCTCTCTCTCTCTCTCTCTCTCTCTCTCTCTCTCTCTCTCACACACACTTTCACACGAATTTTCACACACACACTCACGCACTCTCGCATTCTTTCACACACACACTTTCCCTCTCTCACACACAGTCAGTCATACACACTCACACACTCTCAAATTCTCTTTTTCAGTGTTTGAGGATTTCACTAATGCTTAAACAGTTTGTAGTCCGTTCAATGTTCACCCCCCATGTAATGTTATGAACAATATTGGTACAAGTAAAAAAAATAAAAAATAATACTAATGTTGGAGTAATTATTAAGTAGTGAGCGACGCAGTGAAGTAGCAATGATTCCTGAGGATCATGGAGTCCATTTAAAACTGAAATCGCCACTTTTAATGTTTTACTTAACTAAACCCACAGGATTTTATACAGCTCAGAGGGGACCCCGTATACATGGGTTTAGTACACGTACACCAAACACGTCCTTACAACACCCACTAAAAGAATAAAATAAAATAAAACTTAGGTTCCACATTTTGCTTACAGATTCATCCCTTGATTCCAGTAGTAATATCCAGCCTCTACCTAAAGTGTCTAATTCTAACCCTACAATTATTCCATCTCCAACTCTCACCTCATAGGAATTCGTCAAAAATAAACACCTACTCAGATACATTGAAATAATCACTTACGTCTGATTAAATACTGGCAAGCTTTTAAAGAATCGAAGACTGATCCTATATGATTTGTAGACTTGAAATAAATGCTGCTAGAATGGTGGACTTATACCACTGCCCCCCCCCCCAAAAAAATGGACAGTGCAGAGCTTTGGAAAACTGGCTTCGTGATTCATGTTACCAATACAAAAGTTCATGATTAATTTGACAGTTTAGTTTTTCTGGTTAAATAATAAATTAATCGGGTTTTGTTTCTCTCTTTGGGACTGATGATTATATTTCATTATTCAGGAATTAGTCACATGAAGAGGACGTCACAAAATTGCTAACAGTATCTTTACAAAGACCTGAATTAATTAATCATATGAGTAATATTGAACTGGATCCATTTTTTGATACGAATTCTTTACTCTCGGTACAAAGAAGAAAAAATTAATTAACATAATATATAGGGCGGCCTCGTAGGTGCCAAACATAGGTGAGGCCAGAAAATAGTCACATAAACATTGCTCTGTCTTCTATGTTTAATAAGAGTGACATTTGTGAATCTTCTTCAGTTTATGTTATATTTATATTCTGTGAGGAGAGGGAGGGAGAATGCACATGAACAACACCTTGAGAGCAAGTGCTGTGTCGTGACAACCTGTTGAAAGTCAGATGAAGACGTGTCAGGTTCGTCTCACACTTCCCCATACCAAACAAGCTCAACACTCATGAACAACCTGCTGCCGGGTGTTATGTGGTGTGGTGATGTGGTATTGTAGGTTGGGTGTGGTATTGTGGTATTGTAGGCTGGGTGTGGTGATGTGGTATTGTAGGTTGGGTGTGGTATTGTGAGGTGGGTGTGGTGTTGTGGTATTGTAGGTTGGGTGTGGTGTGTGGGTGTGGTGATGTGGGTGTACGTTGTGGTGTGGTGTGTGATGGACTGGGTGTGGGTGTGGGCTGGGTGTGGTGGTTGTGGCTTGTAGGCTGGGTGTGGTGATGTGTTGCTGGGTGTGGTATTGTGGTGGGTGTGGGTGTGGTATTGTGGGTTGGGTGTGTTGTGGGTGTGGTGATGTGGGTGGTTGGGTGTGGTGTTGTGGGTGTGGTGATGTGGTATTGGGTTGGGTGTGGTATTGTGGGTGGGTGTGGTGTTGTGTGTAGGTTGGGTGTGGTGTGTGGGCTGGGTGACGGTGTGGTGATTGTACGTTGGGTGTGATGTGGCATTGTAGGCTGGTGTGGTGTTGTGGTATTGTAGGTTGGGTGTGGTGTTGTGGGCTGGGTGTGGTGATGTGGTATTGTACGTTGGGTGGTGTGGTGTGGACTGGGTGTGGTATTGTGGGTGTGTGGATGTGGTATTGTGACGTTGGGTGTGTATTGTGGACTGGGTGTGGTGTCGGTGTAGGTTGCATGGTGTGTGGGCTGGGTGTGGTATTGTGGGCTGGGTGTGGTATTGTGGTATTGTGAGCTGGGTGTGGTATTGTGGTATTATGGGTTGGGTATGGTATTGGTATTGTGGACTGGGTGTGGTATTGTAGGTATTGTGGGACTGGGTGGTGTGGGGTGGTGAGTGTGGTTGTGAGCTGGGTGGTAGCTGGGGTGTGTATTGTGGCATTGTGGGCTGGGTGGTGTGTATTGTGTGTGGTAAGGTGGTATTGTGGTTGTGGCGGTATTGTGGGTGTGGTATTGGCGTGGTTTGTGGGGGCTGGGTGTTGTGGTATTGTGGCTGGGTATGGTATTGTGGTATTGTGGACTTGTGGTATTGTGGGTGGTACTGGTGTGTGGTGGTGTGTGGTGTGGACTGGGTGTGGTGTGTGGTGTGGCTGTGGTATGTGGTGTGTGGTGTGGTGTAGGTAGGTATTGTGGCTGTGGTGTGGTATGTGGTATTGTAGGGCTTAGTGAGCTGGGTGTGGTATTGTGAGCTGGGTGTGGTGTTGTGGTATTGTAGGCAGGGTGTGGTATTGTGAGCTGGGTGTGGTATTGTGGGCTGGGTGTGGTGTTAGAGCAGAAAAACAAAACATCAATCAATCGACAATAATGAACTTACCAGAACATTTCCACCATTCCACTCCTGTCATGTCTCGTCACTCACCTTACTCACTGCCACAGACCAACATGAAACACCGAGGTCAACATAAGAGGCCATCCGGGAGGGGTCATGATTATTCTATTGAAAATTTGTTCAGCAGAAAACCTCCACCAACAATTCCCCGCTACTGACGCTGGGAGCTGCACCACTCATCCACCTTCGAGTGATTAATCAAGTGTTTTGAAATGCCCAGTTAGTGTCTCCTGTGCCTTACGATAATTTTATGTTCATTATCTGCATCGCTGTATTAGAAATAGCGTCAAAGGTACAATCACTGTAGTCCATATCTTCTCACGTATCGTTTAACCCAAAGAAGAGCATTACTTAAAAAAATACCCGGAGATTTTACAGTCTTGACCTAGGCGCGGCAGGCAACAAGCTTGTTCGTGAAAATGGCATCAGGACCACCACAGTGTATTATTTAAGGTACCAGAGGGTAAAGATTCGAAGTTTTGTTCTACGATAAAATCTGGCTAAGGGATTGCAAAAAGCAGAAAAAAATGAAAAAGATAAGTTTTGCTGATGCAGGTAAACTTTTTTTTCGAATGGTTCAAATAACAACACAGTGAGCCACTGTCTAGACCACATATTATAAAGAAAACCGAGCAGTTGCATGACCTTATGAATCTTGGTAAACCATACAAGTTCTCAGCAGGTGGTTTAATCGGTTTAAGGACGTTAATAGCGTTAGCAAGCTTCTGTGAGTAGGTAAAAAAGGTGTTGCAGACTACGATTGCCATTTACGTTTCTCAAAAAATTGCGATAAGCCAAAAACTGTTTGGCCCGGACCACTTTTTGAACAAAGGGAGTTTACTTCATGTGTATTTCCACTTAGAATCATACATATTATGACTTCAATAAGGTAACTCCATCAAGCTCTACTTTGCATCCAAGTCACCACGGGACTGTACAGTAGATGTCTTCAGAGAATGACCAAATACTCATTATAGATAGTGAAATATAGATGAAGAAAATATAAAGTTAGATTATACTGAAATATGAGTCATTAAGTGATAATTATGTCTCTTTCAAATGAATTAAATAACTTTATACCACTTAAAGACGATGGATTGGATGACTCTCACTTCACAACCTAAGGGAGAGGAATTCCTTGACTTTAAACAATATTTATTCCTCACACAACATGACAGAAGCCAAGAGGGGAGACAAGATTCTGGATTAGTTTTTGACTGAGGAGGAGGCACTTGGTGAAGGAGGTCCCTGTGGTTAAAAAATTAACTCCAACATACTTAGATCAGGTGGAAACAATCTTTGAAAATAGGATAAAATATTAGAGGAAGACTAAATGGGGCATAATAGAGATATAGAAAAATCACGATAAAAATGTACCGAATTCCTCAAAACAGCGGCAGAAGAAATTATAGTGTATACCAACTATCCCTCTTCCCAGTTTGTCCAAATTATCAAAGTTTTACTACAATTGCCACCCTGCTAAATGTTATACACATAGATAATGGCGACAACTGACAGAACCAAGACACGGTAATTGTAGGATTGAACCTGAAGCTGCCAGTTGATGCTTTGGAACGATGCCTCAGTGCCCAGTGTTCTTGGTGAGTTTTACGAAAATTACGATTTTTTTTTTTTTGGTGCTTTTAGACGCGAATATATATTATGTATATCTTAATCTGAGTTTTGAGGGATTTATTAAAATATTTTGTGTTTTATCAATCTGAGAAATTCTGGTGATTTTTTTTTTTTTTAAGATATCACCTGGGTAGTTGTCGTTTATAGGAGCGACAACAATGAATTTAAGGATAAGCGAGTCATCATATCCAAACGTCCTCATGATCTAGGGAAACTTTACGGATGTTTACAAGTTCAGTGTAATGCAGTCAGAGCCTCGAAGACAAAAAAAAAAAAAAAAAAAAAAAAAAAACCGCTATATTTTCTTTTCAATTTAAACTACAAAAAGGTAACCAGGACAATAGATGTTTAGATAATAACGAACGTATAAGAAAATAAACTTCCCCCAACATATCATAATAGCAGTAAGAGTAGCAGTACTTACCCTGACACGGTGACTTGGTGATGGATCCACTTGGCATCACACGCAATCCAATCTTCAATCGGTGACCATCCAGTCCAGCCTGAAACAATATGTTGAATCATTAATATTGCTTCCACTGCTTCTGGTTATAAACAAGCTTATAATAAACTTCTTCTTTCCTTAAACAAGCTGGGAATTCTTCACGTTTATCAACCGGACTTCAATTTAATATATTGAATTAGACGTCTCAGTAGTATATACAATCAATGTTAAGTAGTAAAATAATCCTGAAATTTAATAATAAAAAAAAAGCTACACGGCTACACCACCATATACGGGCAACTATCTACTACAACCACCAACATTAGTGACGTCTCATGGTTACCCTCAAGTGCTGGGATCAACTGACCCCCACACGAGCCATTATTGGTGTATCTTCCTCCTCGTGTCTCTCCTTTATTAAATGGTTGTGGTAAGACCTCCGTATATCCAGGGTACTGTACACGGCTCTCTTTACTAACACTGGCTCTGTGGCTCCATCGTCCCTGGGTGTGTGGCTCCATCGGTTCATTTAATGGTTTATGTACTGTATACCCGACACTAGGTTTCCTCCCACACATACTGTACCGTCCTTGTGGAAGTAAACTCGTTGTATTTTTAAGTTTAATTAATCAAAGAAATGGTTGGTCCGTAACTCGAGAATCTACCATTTTTATCCCAGGAGTTGTACTGTTCATAGGTCATCCGGGATAACCTATTTGTTATTATCCCCTCTCATCCCATGACCAAATTATCTCATTTTTATTTTTCTCTCTTGAGGTTTTTGCTAATCTTAGTACTTAGTTTGTTTACCTGTCAGTGTAGCTTATTCTTAGCATCCGCCTATAACACCACATTTCAAAGACCTCCAACCTCTTTCTGGTGTCTGCTGAAAGTGTCCTTGCAAATGACGGTAAATTTTTTGAAGTGAGCAACCATGGATTTTTTGTTGAGCAATGTGTTTTTCCGACGGTTTAGGCAATATTGAGACACTTTCTTCAATGACGTTTCCCTCCCAAATGACTTAAAATTACCTTACCAAACCTCCTAACCCAGGGGGGCCCGCCCCCTGGTTCCCCTGGTATATATACTTTAAGTCGTTTGCGAAGGAAATGTCATAGAAAAAGTGTCTAAACTATTGATTGCAAAGATAAAATTCCTAAGATTCTCGTGTTGTCCGAAAGTAAAATAATACCCAATAGTCCTTGCCATATAAAGCCTTTCACTAGCTCTTATTTTTTTCAAATTGAAGTTAACGTCCTTTTTCAATAGGTCTACCAGTACACACCAGTAAAAATATTCGATAAAAAATTACAAAACAGCAAGTGACGCCTCTGTACCTGACATTTACCCAGGTAAGCTCATTATGTCAGGGAAAGTTTACTCGAGTTATTCTGGTACATATTTCATGGTCATAAATGATAAACTCATTGCACCAAACCCCCTCTCCCCAGGATTCTCAGATCAATCAGATTATTTTGACCAAACGGAAAACACAGTACGCAGAAAGAAAAATAGTAAATATGGAATGTGAATTAATTTAAATGTAAACACATCCATTATGAAATATTCGATATACTCTGTGAACAACCTCGACCAATGTTATGAGACGAAACGAAGCAACAAAACAAAAACTAAAGATCTCTGTCTATTAATTGGCTACACTCAGTTACGTCTAGTCTGTTTCAAGTGCTGTTAGAAATAATTTAGCCTGATCGCACACAAGATAAGCCGTTCTAGTTTATCGTATTGCAATTCCACCTTCATTTTGGCTTTTTCCTGACACTGGTTCTGGGGTTTAGTGCATCAACACGACATTCTCGGTAAAAAGAACAAAATATCCTCAACAAATTCCGATTAAAAAGGCGCCTCTCTCCTACCTCCTTCATTGTACAGTCGGGGTCAACCCATCGAGGTAATGATTCGGAAATTGTCTAACCAGAATAGGGTTTTCTAGTGAACCGTTATGGAGATATGACCCTACTGACAATCTTAACAAAGTTCGCTCCCTCCTAACCGAAGCAGTATCGACCCCAAATGAAATAAAACAGCACACCGCAGCAGATGACACTCGGGGTAAGTAAGTTCGGAGGTTCATTCCCGTGACTCAGTTTCACCGTAACGTCAACAAATTCCTTTTCCAAACCCTCCTTTAAATCACTTCTCACCTCTTTCTTCCACTCCCATGGCAACGACGATACTTTCTTTACACTTTCGTTCACCAGAGAAACTTTTTTATAACGCGATAAAAGCGACAGCAACAGTAACAACTCCCGGTGCACAATCTCCTCCTTCGAAATCGGAACTGAGTCAGAGGTTTACTACTTTTCACTGGGCTGGCTAAACGGTGTCTCAATACAGTGGAAGCTATTCTGACTGTGACTTTGGCTCCATGACTTATGATTATTTAGCACCCATATAACTAACCTTTTCTTATTAAAATTCAGAAATAAAGAAATATATCAGACTATGAGGAATACTGAGATACTTTTATTTGTAAGGCAGTTTTTTATTTGAGTGGGTCTGAGTTTCTCTTAGTGTTGTTATTCACGTGTGGGGGAGCCATAATAAAAGCTAACCCTAAGTCAGTACAAGAGCCTTATTGTATGAGGTATTGACAAAAAAAATCACAAAAAAAATCGCATAAATTAATTAAATAACCTGAGATGTTATTTAGGGTTATTATAGAGAACTGTAAATTACTCGTTACCATATGATCATAATTCACTGCCCAAGTTCCCTCAATACTTGACACTAACCATGATCTACGTGTTGGTCATATATGTTAAATTGGTTTATAGTTATTTATGTCAGAGTAACAACATAAAAAACATCTATAACACAAAGACACATCCGAGTACATAGATATTCAAATCCCAATCCCTCATACCTGTTCGAGGCATTTTTCTTCACAACTTTACACGTGTTCTTGCCTTTCCGCAAATTTTCCAATCAAATCAACTTCATTCTTCATTTTATACCCGGCAGACTATGCTGGTCAGAGACGGAAGCCTTGATTATAAAATTCCCTTACATGGAGATAGCAATTACAACACTCCAGCATTCTGGCGACATAATCACCTGACACCTTATAATAAATAGAAAAGACTAAAATAATTATTGGACCGAGAAATAAAAACTTACGAACAGAGGATCGACTTACTTCAATGATAGTGTGTTGACGTCAGCGAGAGTTCATGATGGTGATTACAGGTAAAGTTGTCGGAATAATTCATGAGCCGCTGCTCTTACTAACAACACACAATACTTTTTTCCAATATTCTACTATTTCTCTCTTAATTTTTCTTCTCTTTCAGTAAATTATCCTCGATTGTCCAAAACACAGAGGTGGTGTGACGACCTATTAGTCTTCCTCAGAGATAACAACATAGTATTCTTTGTCACGGTGACGAGAGAAGCAATGGTGAAGTGAAGGTATTGGACGGCAGCGCTGGTGATGGTGACGGTTCAGATGACCTTACTTCCGCCTAAACTACTCAAGGCAATTGTTGATAGTAGAATAATTGTTCTTGTGAATGTTTATGTATATAGTAATGTACATATTAAACTAACACATCTGATACCTTTATATCCACCTTTGTTATTGTTCGTATCATTTCCAAAACTTATGACGTTATCTCACTTTTTGATTTGTTCCGTCAACATTGTTTACAATGTGTATCCTCAAACCCTTGACTATAATTGCTTCTCTTGGCAATTTCAATCTGCGTAGCTCCCTCTGGCCCGGGTACTGATCTTCCCCTAAATCCACAGAAATTGAAAAACTTAATTTCTCTCTCCACAACTACTGTACTTGACTATATTTACACAAGTTATAATATACTTCTATGATCGTTCTAGAGGTAGAGCGAATATCCTTTACAACTTCCTAATTGCTCAACTAAGTCTAAGCAACATAATTATCTCACTCTAACATTTCTTAAAACAACTTTGCTTCAGTCACCCGCCACTTACTATTTAAAAAAATCATCCAAATCTACTTGTTGTGACGGCCTACAGCAGGTCAATTCATTAGCGCTCAAGAGTCTTACCGCAGAACCTTTCAATGTTTCAGTATCCTATTTGACCTAGTACTACTCTCGCTCATCTCCCTATACTAAAAGTCTCGCCTCTTTTCCCTAAACAGACAGCTCTTCTGACAGCTTGAGAGCGGGAGTTAAAAGAATCGTCTGTAAGTGGACTACTCTGTTATTCCCTGCCCTTTAATGCCATAATGACGAGGGATCTGTACTTCATTCTACCTTCTTTGTCTAGCATAACAACATTTCGCTCACTATGACCACAAACCATAAAAAAATCTTGATACTAATTTCCCGTTTAAAGTTGCTAAATTCTTCAGAGACTCAAACACTCAACAACACTCACAAGCAACACCTGTCAAGTGTCTTCTTTAACAACACTCCTACAGTATCTCTCGTGTATATATCAACATATTGAACCTTAACGTGAAGTTTAATTTCTCTTGGAATCGATTTATCTTTGAACTTGATAGAAAAAATATGAATTTTCTTTTGATATTCATTACTAATTATTTTGCCATTCACTCCATACAGAACCATTATTCATCCTCAAACAGAACACTTCCCCTTGAACCTAAAAAAAAAAATAAGCAGTCAGCGATTCTTCTCTTATTTTTAGTTTTTTTTTCCTTTATGTTGGTTGCTCAATACCTCAACTTTAAGGGTCAGTGCTCATACGAAATTTAAACTATGCCCTTTCTTACCTAGAAGCTCTACCTGGCGCTTAATTATCTACTGTAGAACAAATACGCTATCAAAAACGATATTCATGGGTGATCGATATCTCTTCGTGTCACCCAATAGTGTAACTCTCTCCCTGTGCTGCCTGATTCTGACACAGTGCCAGTCGTGTGTCATAATGTGTCGCAGCTTTACACCTCCCCTTGTAGTGAACTAGATCTGTAGAGATATATGAATGCAGAAATATTTTACAAGTACAGATGAAAAATATAATGAAAGTTTGCTCACTCTAAGGGAAACAAAATGGTGTGAAGAGTTTGGCTTTGTTTACAACTCCCGCACCTGTGAAGACCCAAGGTAATGATGACGCACATGGACCCTATACATTGGTCTAACATCTACCTAAGGGTTGACAATCTTCCCGTCAGTAACTCAGGATAGGAACGGAGGAAACGTTCTTGTCATCTATTCATCTTTGTCCTGAAAACTATCCACAACACAGTTTGCTCCTCACATCACTAGAAGCAATAGTCTCGCTAGGATATTCTACTATAAGGGAGCTGCTCACTAGATTATAAAACATCAACCCAGTGACCAAACTCACCCCAGACGAGAAAATCCCCAAGGAAAAACATCCCAGAAAAAGAAATTACCCCATAATGTAAACAATATATAGACGATAATAAGAAATACTGACCCTTGACCGACCCTTTGTGGAAAAACCATTTATCTAGAAATTATCCTGACAGAGATGGCCAGCCACAGCCAATCAGTAGACAGTGAATGTTCTTTGTGCTTCGGGTGATCCTCGCTGGGTGCTTGAGGTAACATTCTTGATTACATACAACACTTTCCACGTGTTTAGGATAATAAGGTTAGAATGATGTTACTTTATGGGAGTTGTAATGACACTGTTGGTGATGTGTCTATAATAATAATAATAATAATAATAATAATAATAAACCTTCCATCCCATTCCCGTCCTAACACTCTCCCATCCCATTTTTATTCATCTTCATATCTTCTCTCTCTCTATCAACACTCACTCTTTCCCTTTCCATAACCATACCCCTCCCCTTCCTACTAACCTCCCTTCCTTCACCCATCACCCTCCTATCCCCCTTTCCCATCACCCCCCCCCCTCTCATCACCGTCCAAAAATCCACGGGTCATAAAAATATCTCACCAGACGATATTAATTCCCAGGTTAATGTAGCCACTCCCCACTGATGCGTAATGGCGTATAATGTTTCTTAGCCATATAAGACCCATCACACATAAAGAGGCTCACGGGAGGTTAATAGTAAGTAAAGGAGACGGTGATTTTAACTCATAATTGGCTGCACTATCGAGCTAATGGAGGATGTGCCCTATCGAATTACCTGCCGGGAGACGTTCTTATACGAGAGAAGTCACCTGTGGGGGAGAGGGGAGAAGGGGAGGGGGGGATGGTTATAGAACTGTGAATTATGAGGAGTAATGCTGGAATGAGAGGAGCAAAATGTAATCTTAAATATGTGTTAAGGTATAATAGAATGACATAAAAGATGTGTTACGCGACGTAGAGTATCCCATAGAGATATATATATATATATATATAAATATATATATATATATATATATATATATATATATATATATATATATATATATATATATATATATATATATATATATACTGGGAATAATTAAGAAAAAAAAAAAACGGAAGAAAGATAAAAAAAAAAGGTAATGAAGTAAATTTATTAAAAAGAAAAAGAAAATAATTGAAGAATATGCAAGAAAAATAAATAAAAGAGGAAAATAGGGAAATCTTATGTATATATATATACTCATGAGCTGATAGACCCACTAAAGAGTTGAAAATAATTCACTTAGGTGTAGCATCTCATCAATGAAGGAGAAAAAGAAAACAGAGAAGGTGAGAGAGAGAGAGAGAGAGAGAGAGAGAGAGAGAGAGAGAGAGAGAGAGAGAGAGAGAGAGAGAGAGAGAGAGAGAAGATGCGACGCAAATTTGGATAAAATGTTGCGGATCACGGAGTCATAATCCCGATTACTGAACAAGAAACAAAACAAGGAAGGAAAAGATAAAAGTTCAAGGAAACAACAACAAGGAAGGAAGGAAGGAAAGAAGGAAAGAGACAGAAGAAGAAGAAGAAGAAGACCTAGTGCATTCCCCTTCTTTTATCTCTTACTCCTCTTCTTCCCGTTATCTCTCCCTCCCTTCCTTCCTTCCTTCCTTCCTTCCTTCCTCCCTCCCCTTTACCTTTTTACTCACCCCATAAACAAAAATCAATCTCCTTGTTTTTGTACCTAAGAGAAATAGTCCCTAACGATGAGGAAAATAGAAAAATAATATAAGTGAAAACAGGAAGAAGAAAAAAAGTGGATTAGTTTTAAAGACCAGAAGAATATAAATAAAGGCTTTTTTTCACGACCATTGAACAAGTAAATGGGAAAATAAACTTTAGAATTCCTGTTGCCAACCTAGACATGTGTTGACGTTAGTTTGGCTTATGAAAAAGAGGAAAATAATTATGAAAGTGGAAAAAAAAATCATCTGGAAATAATAAAAATGATAAGTATAAACGTGGAAATACTTTTTTTCCGTATAGACTAGATAAAAAAAAAAATTCCTCAATAACAAAAGAATACTTCAAGCAATCCAATTACAGTAGTTACTTGTTTCCCTAATGAGCAGAACTGAATATTTTTTTTTTTTTTACACATTCAGTGCCTCTTTTAAATCACACGTAATATTAGAGGTATATACATCAGTACACAAAAGGTCCCTCACTCAGCCAGCCACCTCACCAAGCTGGCTCCATTAATAAAACTCTTTTAATGTCTAGTTGTTGTCGTTTAGCGTTGTAAGTGACCTTTTAAGATCAGACATCGATTTTACTCCGTTGTGACATTATATATTTTGAATTTTAACTTGAAGGTGAGTTAACATCCGTAGATATACCTGTTAATGGTGCCTGATGTGTGTTATGGTCGTGCTCCTGAACGCTGCGCCATAATTTGCGTGGCACTGACAGGTCTGCCAATCGTACGTCTCTTAAGGTTAGTCTATTCCTTCTTTTACAGTCTAGTCTGAGGGTGGAAGTAAATCCTACAGGTATGGTGAGAACTGTATTCACTTATTATTACAGGAAATAAAAAAAAAATTAAGGATAAATTAAAGTTACATCGTGCAATTGTTTTCAAGTAAGTCATAACCTTCCCAGTTAATTAAAATGGCGACGACGGTTCAGGAAATTCAAAATTTATTTGATGGTTTGCTAAGCTGAATTGTGTGATTTAAGTGCATTACCAATTCTCTGCTTGTTCGCGTGGCTGATTTCGTTGGAATACCATTGACCGTCTCTCCCAATGTTCAACAACAAACTCTGATGCTCTTGGGCTCCACTGTAAACAATACGGAATCTTCGCTGGTGTAACTTCAACTTTGCTGTAATTTTCTTCTGTAACTTGGGGGAGAAAATACATAAATGTAATATAACTTGAGATGTTCGGCATAACATTCTTGAACAGGTCTGGCTGGTAACGGGTGAGAGAAGCGGAATGTTACAAAATCACTTATTTACTTGAGGGTGGTGTAAAAAACTCACGATTCAAATTGATTATTTAGAGTTTGAGATAAAGTTTGTGGTCCAGAGGAGTAAATTAAAGAAGGACACGAGGGTGGGTGTGTGGGGTGGGGGTCAAGAGGGAGGTTGGCCGCCGAGTGATGAAGAACTTATACTTTACCCCCCTGATACCTACCCCCCTGCCAGGTGATTACTCTCCCTCTGGCGGTAGTAAGTTGTGACCCAGGTAAAGGTGTAGTTAAAGCTGATGATGTCTCTCTTGTTGGGTTGTTTTCTTCAAGATTTACACTAAAGCAAGTGATTTGACCTTTTAATGTGCATATATAAGGTGGAGGAACACGGACAAAATTATTGTTAATTTACTTAGGAAACGACAAAAGATATATACTACAGTTTAATGGTGATATTTTTTTCAATTCGCCGAAGCCCCGGAGGCGTGGAGGTCACAGCAGACTTGTCGTTTTCTAAATAAATTCAAGGTCGTTTTTTCTCCTTACTCCCCAACAGAGTTTGATACTATGCATTATAACAAACATTTTAGCTCTCACCTAAACCACACCATGACTGCATTTTAGTCTCAAAATATATTATGGCGAATAAGACACCGTGGACATAATCTAACACTTTACCAGTCTTTAAAGTGGGGGTGAGAAAGCCCTCCCCTCCCAAACAAAAGCGGAGAGTTTTCACTGAGTTATACATTAACACAGAGTACATTCCATTTACCACTAAACTCTCCTCACCAAGTAACAGATCTAGTAGAAGGTTATCTCTAATAACACCCAAGCATGACAGGTGAGAGTGAGTAACGTTAACACATGACTATTAACGACACCTTTAACCGGGGTACTGTCCAGTTTTTTTTTTTTTTTTTTTACTGTGGGGAAAAAAAATCGGTGATGTTGGGAATGATGTAAAATTTAAGCCTCTTGTCCACGGTAGTTTAGAGAGTTTATATATATATTGTTTTGGCTTTTTTTTTTTCAAGCTTGTGAAGACTGGCTGTTGTACTCGAGTTAAAGGAATCTAACGTGTGAATCAGATGCAACCAATGAATGCAGAACCTTGTTGTTACAATATGGAAAATATTAAACCTGTATTTACATTTATCTTCGCACTTTTTTATTTATTTATTTATTATTTTTTTTAACAATATGATTCAAGTAAGAGTTAGTCTGTCGGGTTACTTCAGCGCCACACAACAGTACTCGATCATTACTGCCACTCATAAGGGTTCTGTTACCTGCGCTGCTTTCATCGGTAAATCCTTTTCACTAACTTGTCCAGAGGTCAGTATTAGTTTTGCTGCCTGATATGAAAAAAACAACAATATTTTTGAATGCAGAACAGAGGGTTTGGCTGAAAACACCATCAATACATATTTGAAATTTCAAGACGATAGCATGACAGCTATTGAAAGTCCGGCGAGAGAAGGATAAACCGTACACAAAATATTAATATTTTCAATCTGACAACAGTTTTCACTACGGATAAGATGATGCTACTTCACTTTTAAGAGAAACAACTTGACGTTTAGTTTAGTTTAGTTTTTTTATAATCTCATTTTCAGCTTTTGTGGTCTGCAGAGTCTACGGAAAATGACTCAATATTATTCTCACAATGATTGAGATGTTTACATACAATTTTTATTCATCATTGGATTTTTTTTCAATTCCCTGAAGAGTTTGCTTAAAGGAGAGGAGAAGGATTGTTGTATACCAAGTTCTTCCGGCCAGAGAGATCGTCATGAAGTTGTTTATTGACTCCTGATGCTGACTGTTGGTGTCACACGATATTTGTACACCAAGCTGAAGGCGTCAGAACCATACAGGTACTGGAAGATGTTGGGAGTTAGAGACTGTGGAGGAGGTACATGGAAGACGAATCAGACACCAAGAGGTCAGGTAAATGTCATACAAATGTCACTGTTCCTCACCCAAGACGACTTTCTTATTACACTGGCCAGACGGATCCTTTAAAGTCTACTCTCGTAATGGCACTAGAGGTTAATTTTCAGGCCAGATAGTGGACACATTACATAAAGGGGAAAACACTAACAATGGGTCCAGTTATGACTACAGCTCACTGCACCACAGGTTAGATTTCCCTATTGAGCATCAGAGCTGGTAGGTGCGTCACTAGACTACTCACATATAAGAGCAGGTTTTCAATATCACGAACGGTAGATGTGTAATGGTGTGGAGCATATGAGTGAAATAAAAATAAGACTAACAAATATAATATCTATTGATCTTAGGTATCTGGTAAAGGTAGGTATTGTCAGTACTTATTGTAAGAGTCAGACACGTAAACATATTCAGCAGCCACCACAAGAGGATATAAGGCCTTTAGTGTAGAGTTACAGGAACATGTTAAAGGTAAGTTATACCGCTAGAAAAACTAAGTTGGGTTAAGGTTATGGATATAAAAGACGGTAAAGAATCAGCGGAAGGCAGATGACGGGATGGAAGAATTAAATTAAAAGTTTTAGACTTGTGATCCCGGAAGAGTTGGCAACATTTGTGAGGGTTGGTAAACACATCCCCTAAGAGTTTTAAGTAGTGGGTTGCCGTCGCCAACCCTCAGACATGACAATGGCACCTGAAGTGATTATATATAGCAGACAAGAATGAAGGGTACAGTGACCTGACTCACAGAGACATCCACAGACACCCGGAAGACGCCAGACATTTCAGTATTTATTTATTTCATCGTTTCACCCTCCGAGACAAACTAACGGGAGACAAAGAAGAAGACTACAGCCTACGAAGCTGCCTCTCACGGGTGACTCCTCGAGGATCACTGTTACTACATAGGAGACTAAATGTCAAGACTTCACCTGGACGACCTTTGGTGATCGTCAATGACCTTCTAAGGGACGAATGGTCGCATGTGTCAATTAAGCGATGGCGTGTTTACTTCAGAAGTCTTTTAAGTTATTGCTTTCAAACTCAAGGAATCGATTCCTGAGGATTATCCTAGAAGAGGATTGTTCTTAGTGGTGGAAAAAGTCAATACTAAGACCTTGTAAATCCCCTGAGATATCTCAATAAAAAGACACACACACACACACACACACACACACACACTACTTTGCTGTCACTCGGAATCGAGTATGACGATCATCCAGCTATGATACAATGATAGGAGTTATTAAGGATGTCACATACATACAAAAGTATCGCCCAACGTGGGGCTCGAACCCACGACCCCGAGATTAAGAGTCTCGTGCTCTACCGACTGAGCTAGCCGGGCACACAAACACATTATTTATGATGGTAAAGAAATATTACCACGTTAGTAAAGTTGACATTGACACCCTGTTCAGGCAATGTTAGTCCATACTCTGAACATTCTCAATTACAACAACAAAAACGTGAAAGACTATATCACTGTAAGGAATTTACTTAATTTTTTTACTATAATTAATTATCTATTATTGGCTCACTCTGGTCTCAGTAGTGAAAAATCCGCTCTGGGGAAGAATATCACAGATATGTAAATGTCAAGCTTCTCAGCCGCCCTTTTCTGATATGCAGGTCTGGGTGTCTGAATCACCTATAATGTTCATAATGCTGACCCTTCAATTATGTATCACATTTAATTGAATATGGTGAGTCACGGAAAAGTGGACACAACGCTCGGCTCTTATCATAGGTTCACTGGTTCTCACATGAGGCACCCCTAGTCGACCCAGCTGTGAGTGGATACCTAGCTTTACAGATGGGATAGTGGCGGCAGTCGAGTAGCCTACAGTGCCAGCCATACTGCTTTCCTGTGTACCGATGGCGTAAATATTCAGTATGCTGTGTCCACACTTCCTTTTTTGGTGCTGTCAACCGCTTGGAATCCATTTTCACTCTTTTAATTGAATATAAATTTCCTTTCTTGGTACACTCAAGGCGGCTGTAGTAGCGTTTAATCTTGACGATTTCACTCTAGGTTTTTGTTTATGAAACATGAGTGTATAATGCACCCCGGCGGTACAGATGAGCTCTCGACGCTGTTGTCCGTCAGAGCAACTGTCCTGGGCGTGGAAACATCAGTAGCTACCCAGAAAGGTGTTGTTACTCTCAGCAATGACATCACGTTAAGAACGAAAGTGATGAAAGTGAAGGCAAACAAAAATGGAAAAAGTTTACATCTTAGTCAATTGTTTGCTGATGAAATAAAGCCACGTATCCTTCCAGTATAATGGCCAGCCTTTCATGGGGAACTCGGTCGAAAGCCTTGGCAAAGTCTAGATATATATTATCGATATTGCCACCTCGTTCTAGGATCTGCGTCTCTGCATAAAACCATGTTAGCCTTCCTTTACTACTGTAGGTTGTTTTACGTAGCGATGTTCCAACACGGCATCTCGTATAATACTCTCTAGTACTTTGTATACAATTAAGGATCTCCCTGTTTGAATATAGGACTCACATATGTAATTTTTCAGTCGCTAGGGAGTTTTTGTTTGTTCGTGCATCTGTATAACAGGATCTTAAGGGGCTCAGCAAAGCTCGTTTCACAACACCCATAACACTCTAGGATGCGCACTGCCAGGGCTTTTATGAACGTTTAGCTTTGACAATTTGTTTCTAATACATTCTTCAGAGAAACTTTCCTCAAACGTAGGAAAAATGTTCGCACCCTCTCTTGTGAACACAAGAAAATAATTTATTCCACGCCTCCGCCTTGTTCTAAGCTGACTCTGTGTAACTACCATCCGCAAGCCTCAGGTCAGATATGCTCACACGTGTTTTTAATTTCGATTTTGCGTATCGTTAGAAAGCCTTTGGGTTTGCTTTGGCATCGTTTTCTATTCGTTATGGAACCTTTTTCAGCCTTTCTGCACTTTGACTTGGTTGTTCATCATTAATCGCGATCTATATCTTCTACCTCTGGAATTTTTTCTTAACTTTGTCAACCGCCGCAATGTTAATGTGTAGCCTTGTAGCCTTGGAGCCAATGGGTTTGGTTATCTATCAATCATAGAGTTCAATTTACTATCTATGATATTCAGGGTAGTAGCTAAAGTTTTATTTCTCAACGAATCGGGTTATTGGATACCCGTTATTTCCTCCCTCACCCTGCCGTTATTGTCACTATAATATTTGAACCTTGGCCTGCTCACATCATGAACCAAGTAACAGTAAAATGTGAAGACATCGTCACGTGATGGCTAATGTCAACGAGATCTAGAATATTCCACCATACCCTCCTCGTTAGTTATGGTGAGGTCCAGCGGTTCGGGTGCTTGTTCTCTTTAGCGAGTCCGATCTTTTACGCGATGGAATAGGAAATTATCCTCAGAGTTTATACACAAAGAGTAGCAGGATGTTATCACAGATGAAGTCTCCGCCTGCACCCTCACCTGGCTGGCTCTAAGGTTCTTTCTGACCTAGATAATCACACCCCTCTTACAAGTTGCCTGAGGAAGGTTCGTAAATAAATCATATTCACTCCTCAGGTCGATCCTCCCGTTTTTATACAACAGTTCCACAACATCTATCATATTGGGTTGTCGGGTCTTGATATATATATATATATATATATATATATATATACAGCAAAAATTGAATCCGGAATGGAGTCAAGCAAAGAAAATGTCCAATATTTGTAAAATAAAAAGATACTCCACAAAAATAATAAATAATTAAGTTTGATAACTACAAAAACATAAATAGTTGTCAAATTATGTAAAATGATTTAATTACGTATTTCAGGTTGACAAGCACAGCGGAACCTGAATTGAGGGTAGTTAGTGTTATATTTATACAGCATACAATGTCAACAGCCCTCTCTCGCCTCGCTCTCCTACACACTAGACTAAAACTAAACTCACATAGTCTCGTATTTCCATGTCCTGTAACACTGTGCTTTTATATTACAAAGTGATTTAGCTTTTTCAATTAGGTTTAGTTGTAATTTGAATATATTGTGTGTGTGTGTGTGAGTGTGTGTGTGTGTGTGTGTGTGTGTGTGTGTGTGTGTGTGTGTGTGTGTGTGTGTGTCCATTCCTTGGTAGTATATACTTATAGACGTATGCGTGTGTGTATGCGTGTATTTGTGTGTGTATTTATATGTATGTTTGTATAATTGTGCATGTGTGTAATTATATCCATGTGTGTATTTGCGAGTGAGTGAGTGAGTGAGTGAGTGAAAAAAAATATCACCCAATATATTATCTTTTTATTGGTATGTGTTCACTGGACGGTGTTAAAAAAAAAATTATACCTGATGACTTTGTTTTAATACTTTTTACCAACGTTACACCAATTGTATTGAATAAACATAAAAGGAGCGTTTAATTATGTATCTTTTTTTTTCTCTCGTTGTGACATAATATTACGTAATTAATTTTTTTGGGAGGGTTTGGTCAAGTAATACAGATGGTGATGGTGGTGGTGTCCTTTCAGATCCTGTAAGTATATTTTTTCTTATGTGGGGTTATTAACAAGAGGTCTACACACACACACACATAGGTTGCTAAAGTTCAATTATTCCCTGTGTCAAATTTACTCAACAAAGTAAACTATATAATTGTAAATACATATAATCCCTTGTTATCATATCATGGCCTGGTTGTATCTTGATGGTGTTAACTCTGTAGTCATTATGTGATTATAACAATGATGTTTTACCTAATTATCGTAAAGCACTTATCATTCAATTGGCTTGTATCGTTTTGTAGGCTTTTATCATATTAGGTTATTTTACACTATGTCATGAGCTCCTGTCGTAATGTCCCCAATTGTCATAAATAAACAGCTATATATATATATTTACTTATAATAAAACACTAGTGGTACATTATGTTATTATATACCACTGTTTTATGCACTAGGGTTGTAAATTTTTCGTGGTTGACGTTGTTAATTTACAAAATTAACACAAATTTTTAGTTTTGTCTACGCATTTTTTTTTCTACAGTTCTCATTATTTTGACTGAATAAAAGCTGGGTTTTTTACGATACAATTAATAGTGATATGAATATTTTGTTTCTTTTATTTAACCGGAATAAAAAACAAATAATTAAAGTGTTGACGTACATATCCGGGAGCCTTATAGATGAGAACTTGAGGTAACATTCCAGCAGACTCACAGGTGTTATTGGTGAAAGTCCCTGAACAGTAGGAAGACTCACTCACCCCCCATCCCCCCGTTATGAGGCTCTACTCCTGCTGCTTGAGGTGACACAATACTCCTGGGATGACCTTATACTCATATACTACATATTTGCTATAAAATTTAAGTAAATATATGAGTCATTACATAAATTAAACACATGGGAAAAGGTCAGTGAAATTCTGAGTTAATTAATTGGCATAAACACTCGTGAGCAAGTGGAACAGGTCTGCATCGACATGTGGAGGTAGAGTTATTAACCTCTGTCGGCCTGCACCCAGGAAGAGGGAGGTAGGTGAACGTTCTCAGATAGTAATTTACATATTTACGTCCAAGTTAAGAAAGATCGTCACGGTAATGTAGACGCCAGTACGTAAAGAGATTTCAAGAGTTACTGTATGTATGTTGGTGATACTAAGAGTTTTCCATAAGACTTCAAGTTTTTATCTAGCAACCACACGAAACTTGCTAACATCCACACGAGACCTCCTAACATCCACACGAGACCTCCTAACATCCACACGAGACCTCCTAACATCCACACGAGACCTCCTAACATCCACACGAGACCTCCTAACAACCACACGAGACCTCCTAAAACCACACGAGACCTCCTAACATCCACACGAGACCTCCTAACATCCACATGAGCCTCTACCACCCACAGGAAATCCCTAACACCAACACGAGACCATTCAAAAGTGCTGGAGACTTGACGTAAAGTAGAATTATTTTGTCTTTTAATTTGACTTATGTAACTGTGTTTCAGGCATTTGCACTTAACTGTAACTGTAGTTTTACCCCTCCTGCTACCCTACCATTGTATTACCCTCGTCCTCACCCGTCTCAGTTTCTTATCTCGACCGCTTTCCTATCGTGACGAACAAAAATTATAAATAAATGACGTTTGGCAGAAAAAAATAGTCACCAGGTCTCTCAGAACATGTCAGGTGGGTATATTATGTGACATCTTTCACTCCTGGGTCATAATGTATACTCCCTCCAACACCCGCTGGTAGACTCTCACCTCACATTGTTGTTCGGGAAAATGAGAAGGTAACCAGCTCTAGGTGTACTCACAGAAGCTTTATGAGTCATATAAGAATTACACTGTAAATCTCCCCATAGTCACAGGAAGTGGGTTGATCACGTCGGTCAGAGTCGACGAGCCAAATAAACCTTTAAAAATGAACCCGATACCAAACAATAATTAAGTGAAACGCTAAATTGTAATAAACACCTCACAATGTAGTCATCACTGTACTTGACCACTTTCACTTCCTCAACTGTAAGGTAGTAGTAGTAGTAGTAGTAGTAGTTAATTTGGTTGGGTTAGGTTGAGTCGGTTAGGTTACACTAAGCTAATTTGCCTAAGGTTGCGCTGCTTAAGTTAGTTTGCGGTTAATTTACTGAATCTAATCCAGAGAAGTTGGAAGAGCAATCTTTTGTTTCTCGTCACAACAGCTGGAGGTCACAGCTCCTGTTTCACGTGTGCGGAAGACAGACACGCCCCATCATCATCCTCATCACGGCCCACACTCTTGAAAGCTTCTTATCAAATTCTTTACTTTAACTAGAGACGGAGATGAACGCACTAAATTAAGATGACAGACATACTACCATCCATGTGTTTTGTCTAGACTGAGGTAGTGACAGGCGCTCTCTCATCACCAGGCATTTAACGAACGAATCTCTGAGGTTCTTGAGTCGAGCCTTGCTTCAGGGAGAGAGCCAGGACCTCCAGGGAAAGATTATTAACATGACAGAGGACAGGTGTAACATACAGCTTGTACTGTACATAACGACTCGCATTACAATCCACCAGGGGCTTCACCTGGCTGGCGCTGCTCAACACACCAACAACAGAGAAACAGTTTTAGTGGTGTTTATTTTAATGTAGTTGATGGTTTTGATAGTAGAATTATTTATGTATGCTGACACATTTATCATCAGTGTTTTCTCGTTGCCTTCCTGTATTCTGTTGGTGTTAGGAGAGGAGGAGCAATGGGACTCCATGTCTCATAAAGTTCTGTACGTGTGACTTACAAATGTATTCCTCAGTAACCAATATAATTAATTTCAGAGCGATATACCGGTATGTATTAAGTCATATATGTTAATGAAAGATTTTCAGTAATATATTACTTCTGTGTATATGTTGATATGGGGATGGGTTTGGGATAATCCTCACCGGCTGGCATTTATGACGTGGCTCGAGGCTGCCAGTTCCTCGACTTTGATGAGACCTGACAGTGTTCACATTCCTTACATAACTTGTCACTCCCCCGGTGACGAGTACCATGAAGGCGGCCATGTGATGATGTAAGACACACGTCATACACTCGGTAAAGGTTATAATAACATTTTGACAATTCTCAGTCGAAAAAACTTCGTCATAGTATGCTAAGAGAAAACAAGACCGAGTTTTTTTTTAATTTTCACTTCACGTGTGAGGTACAAGAGGTAGACAGTACTTTAAGACAGTGTGTCATTGTATTAAATATATGTAGATGACATTAAAACAATATCCAGCAGCCATCGTGGATATTTCAGATACTGATACTTTGGCATTAGAGAGTGAGGGAAAGGTTTATCTATAATTCAAAGTTGATATTTAAAAAGAAAAATCGAGGCTTGGTATTAAATATGAAATGACTGAGAACGTGTGAAAGGTCTTTTATACACTTGCTTTGGTACGGTTTATACACACTAGAAATACAACAGGGAGAATAGTACTTGTACGGTGACCCATGATGATAAAGCATAGCACATACCAAGTAGGTAACCCAATAAAAAGATAATTATTGATGATGTAATAGAATAGTTCGTCTTATTAGTGTGTGTGTGTGTGTGTGTGTGTGTGTGTGTGTGTGTGTGTGTGTGTGTGTGTGTGTGTGTGTGTGTGTGTGTGTGTGTGTGTGTGTGTGTGTGCGCGCATGAGTTTTAGGGACTGCTGAACCTGATCAACTCTCCATCACCTTTGTCACATTCCATTGTCCTCACACTGCTTCATTTGCTCTTACCAAAATTGATAAATGATCATATTTTATTTCCTTCTGTCTTTACCTTCACCCCTGTCATTAACGCTTACCCTCCTTCTCTCTCTCTCTCCTACTTCTCCTTCTCTCTCTCACTTATACACCTCCTCTCTCTCTACTCTATACACCTCCTTCTCTCTCTCTACTCTACATGTCCTCTCTCTCTTACATAACCTCCTCACTCTATACACCTCCTTCTCTCTCTACTCTCATATTAACTCCTCCTTCTCTCTCTCACTCTACAATAACCTCTCTACTCATACACCCCTCCTTCTCTCAGCACTTCATACACACCTCCTTCTCTCTATACTCTATACACACCTCCTTCTCTCTCTCTCACTTATACACCTCCTTTCTCTCTCTCTCTCTCTCTCTCACTTATACACCTCCTTCTCTCTCTCTCTCTACTCTATACACCTCCTTCTCTCTCTCTACTCTATACACCTCCTTCTCTCTCTCTACTCTATACACCTCCTTCTCTCTCTCTACTCTATACACCTCCTCTCTCTCTCTACTCTATACACCTCCTTCTCTCTCTCTACTCTATACACCTCCTTGTCTCTCGCTACCCAAATCTCATTCTTGGTAAACTAGTAGTCCATCACACGCTGAACATGAGAGGAAGGAACTAGTAAGACCTAGAAGATGTATAAAGAAATTCTGTACCAATATAACTGTGATTGATAGTAGTAATAAAAAATAAATAAAATAAGTAAAAAAAAAAAATTACTTTTACTACAGGATTAATGTTAAAAGAGGAATCCAGTGAAACATAGGATAAAATGGCAAGAAGTAATTTCTCCCCCAGAACAGTGAAGCAGGAACGGCTCATCCTCTGACCCTTCCCAGACAATCTTCCCACTTCTCAAAGGTCGCTGCTCATTGAAGGAGAATATACTAATGACTGCAATAAAAACATCTAATATATTATAATAATACAATTTTATCTTGCCTAAACCTACATAAATACGAGTATAAATGAAAATACCAATCAACCCAAAAAGCATATTCACGAATCTCTGTAACACATTCATCAGCCGACACACACACTACAGTATCATCCTGCCCCTCACCACACACGCTCAGTCCTCCGCGCCACACTCTGATAAACTACACTTAAGCTCGGGGCAAGAGGAGAAAAAACTCTTGAGAAGTCATTGATCTAACATTTTTCCCTCCACTAGCAAGAATCATCCATCTTGGGGTCGTCCAACTCAACGCTCGTCTATACACACACACACACACACACACACACACACATGGAGGAACATGGTGTTACTCTGTAGTTATGTCAACACAGCCCTGGTGACACTCCTCCTCATATGTAGGTCAATAAAGGAAACATAAATACAACATCAGGATTTTCTTTACTTGTTCCTATCTTGGTGGCCAGACGGGACTGTTATCCTCTCTCCTTTAGAGGTGCCCAGTTCAAGTGAGTGCCCGGCGGTGGTGTGTGTGTGTGTGTGTGTATTTATCTATGTGTATATTTCTCTATGTGTATAATTCTATGTGTATGTTTCTCTATGTGTATATTTCTATGTGTATGTTTCTCTATGTGTATATTTCTCTATGTGTATATTTCCCTATGTATATTTCTCTATGTGTATGTTTCTCTATGTGTATGTTTCTGTGTGTATGTTTCTCTATGTGTATATTTCTGTGTATGTTTCTCTATGTGTATATTTCTGTGTATGTTTCTGTGTATAATTAATATATAATAATAATGTATGTTTTCTATGTGTATATTTCTATGTATGTTTCTGTGTATAATTAATATATAATAATAATGTGTATGTTTCTCTATGTGTATATTTCTGTGTATGTTTTCATGTATATATTTCATGTATGTTTCTGTGTATATGTTTCTCTGTGTATATTTCTATGTGTATGTTTCTCTATGTGTATATTTAATATATAATAATAATGTGTATGTTTCTCTATGTGTATATTTCTATGTGTATGTTTCTGTGTATAATTAATATATAATAATAATGTGTATGTTTCTCTATGTGTATATTTCTGTGTATGTTTCTCTATGTGTATATTTCTGTGTATGTTTCTCTATGTGTATATTTCTGTGTATGTTTCTATGTATGTTTCTGTGTATAATAAATATATAATAATAATAATGTGTACGACGACGAGAAGAAGAGGACGACGATGACGACGACGAGAAGAAGAGGACGACGATGACGACGACGAGAAGAAGAGGACGACGATGACGACGACGAGAAGAAGAGGACGACGACGACGACGACGAGAAGAAGAGGACGACGACGACGACGACGAGAAGTAGAGGACGACGATGACGACGACGAGAAGAAGAGGACGACGATGACGACGACGAGAAGAAGAGGACGACGATGACGACGACGAGAAGAGGACGACGATGACGACGACGAGAAGAAGAGGACGACGATGACGACGACGAGAAGAAGAGGACGACGATGACGACGACGAGAAGAAGAGGACGACGATGACGACGACGAGAAGAAGAGGACGACGACGACGACGACGAGAAGAAGAGGACGACGACGACGACGACGAGAAGAAGAGGACGACGACGACGACGAGAAGAAGAGGACGACGATGACGACGACGAGAAGAAGAGGACGACGACAATGTTTTTATATGAAGCTAACTGTTTATAGATCCGTAGATAATTACTGTACAGACTATAAAGAATTAACAGTCTATCATTAACACATAAACCAAGACCCTGAGTCAACCTTTCCTGCCATACAACAAATAATCTCTGACAAACTTCCTACACACCCTGGAAAAACCTCATAAATATACGAACACTTTCATTACTGAGTGGAATCAACACACACACACACACACACACACACACACACACACACACAAAGCTTTAAGCCAATCCAAAACAGAGTCTCTTATATGAACCCACCCATGGCAGATCTTTTTCAACATCAGCTTAGTTTTTTTACAACAGCTTCATTATCTCCTCCATACCTTCATCCTGATCTCACACCCCCTCCTCCCTCTCCCTCAGGCCAAGATAAAGTTAATGTTCTTGGTTCAATGGTTATAAAAATTCACCCCTGATCTTTCTAACTAAGTCCCCAGTACCTGCTATAGTTGCATACCTCCCTTGCAATGACCTATAATTAATCAATCTCAAAACCTGACGCTCTCACTCTCTTATCCTTAATAATATGTACCTTAGCTTCTTTCTAGTCCTTCTAAACTGTTAAAATATTCTGTTTCCTCTAATACTGTTGCCTCATAAGCTAACCAATGGTCCACCTCCCTATACTAACTATAACTCTCATCTCGACCATCTCCTAACGTTATGTCGTCAACAACTATACTCAAAACACAATCAAGAATAAGCACCCTTCTAAGACTCGGGTGTAGTTTCCGTTTTAGCCATCCACCAGTAGACCTGAACCACAACCCTGACTTTACTCTTGACAGCTTCAGCGAAACACAACCAAAATCTTGATTAATTAAAATGTATCATCTCAAATACAGTACTGACACACACACACACACACACACATACGTAAAAAAACACAGTGAAACACAAACACACAGACAAACAAACTCGCTCCCACATACATTATATAGTACATGGCCGTCATTCAATTTATAATAAACTTGATAAAGATAATATCAAACAGGACTTTCATCCGTTCGTAGATGTGGACGTAATAATGATAAAACTCTCCTTATTATTCCTTACTCCTCTGTGCCTGTGTGCTTTCCTCATCCAGCTGCCGATTGGTCCAGGAAAAATAAAGCAAAACAAAAACATAACCCATTAGGCGCACAGGATAATTCACGTCAGTTATTATTTCCATATTAAGAGTTCAAGACTAAAAAATTTCTGATCATCTCTTATACAAAACTCCTGGAATGATAGAGTGTTTACCTAAGCCACACTAAGACCTACGCCACACTACCACCTGTACCACACTACCACCTGTACCACACTACCACCTGTACCACACTACCACCTGCACCACACTACCACCTGCACCACACTACAAAACGCCTCACCAACAATAAAAAGTTCGTTTATTTGTTCTTACTTAAGCCACTTATCAATTTTTATCAAAGCAAATGTACGGATTTTTGTTTTTTGTAATAACTGATTCAGAGGCATAAACAGTTGATCCAAACCTTCAAAAAAAAAAATCTTTTACACTTTTTTTTTACTATTTTTTTTCAAAGTTTCGTGAGATATAAATCATTGTTTTTTTGTTTAGATATTTTGCGAAGACTTGACACACACACACACACACACACACACACACACACACACACACACACACAAACAGTGAACACAAAAAAAATTACTGTGTTCAATATCATAACCATGCACCAATGGAAAAGGACAAAGTGGGTCACACAACAGAAACATGTATACAATTATTCTAAGGGAGAAAAAATAACTCAGACGAGCACATCCTAACCATCTGTGTCAGACATACGTGATGACTACTTTAGTGTAAGTGTAATTACCATTAATCCAACCTGCGGGAACAAATGACAATACAATGGCGGCGAGAGACAAAACACGGGCAATATTTCAGCGAGATATACACCTGGCGAGCAATTGCATGCTGCCTGCTGATTGCATTATGATCGCTCCCATTTTTTTATTAGCATGGTAATTGTGTTAGTTGCTGATCACATTACGGAGGGTTCCACACATTGGTTGTAAGGGGTGAGGCCTTGGGGGGGCAGTGCGGCTGCTTTTGTGGGTGTGGGATGGTAATGGGATTTGGAAGAAAGAAGTTTCCGGGGTTGTGTGATTGTAAAGGGGGTTTTCTGGTGTTAATTGTGAGGTAATTATGGGGTCTGATGTGATTTGTGGAGTGGTGTTGTGAAGTATTTGTGGTGTTGTGGTGGATTTTGTGGTGTTGTGATGGATTTTGTGGTGTTGTGATGGATTTTGTGGTGTTGTGATGGATTTGTGGTGTTGTGGTGGATTTTGTGGTGTTGTGATGGATTTTGTGGTGTTGTGATGGATTTTGTGGTGTTGTGATGGATTTTGTGGTGTTGTGATGGTTTTGTGGTGTTGTGATGGATTTTGTGGTGTTGAGGTGAATTTTGTGGTGTTGTGATGGATTTTGTGGTGTTGTGATGGATTTTGTGGTGTTGTGATGGATTTGTGGTGTTGTGATGGATTTTGTGGTGTTGTGGTGGATTTTGTGGTGTCGTGATGGATTTTGTGGTGTTGTGATGGATTTTGTGGTGTTGTGGTGAATTTTGTGGTGTTGTGATGGATTTTGTGGTGTTGTGATGGATTTTGTGGTGTTGTGATGGATTTTGTGGTGTTGTGGTGAATTTTGTGGTGTTGTGATGGATTTTGTGGTGTTGTGATGGATTTTGTGGTGTTGTGATGGATTTCGTGGTGTTGTGAGGTATTTGTGGTGTTGTGATGGATTTTGTTGTTGTGATGGTTCGTGGTGTTATTGAGGTTTGTGGTGTTGTGATGGATTTTGTGGTGTTGTGATGGATTTTGTAGGATTGTGTGGCTGTGATGAGGGAATGAGATTGTATAGTTGTGAAGGGTATTGACTTGGTAGAGATTGAAGGCTTGTGGTTGTGAGATGGTATGGTTGAATGGTTGTTTGTATGGTAGTGACTGATGGCTTGTGTGGTAGAGAGAAAAATGCCTTTCAGATTGTGTGGTGGATTTTTAGGTTGTTAGGTTATGAGTTATTTTGTCTGTACTGTGGTAGGTGTCGTTGTGTTGCTGTCTGTACTGTGGTAGATGTCGTTGTGTTGCTGTCTGTACTGTGGTAGGTGTCGTTGTGTTGCTGTCTGTACTGTGGTAGGTGTCGTTGTGTTGCTGTCTGTACTGTGGTAGGTGTCGTTGTGTTGCTGTCTGTACTGTGGTAAGTGTCGTTGTGTTGCTGTCTGTACTGTGGTAGGTGTCGTTGTGTTGCTGTCTGTACTGTGGTAGGTGTCGTTGTGTTGCTGTCTGTACTGTGGTAGGTGTCGTTGTGTTACTGTCTGTACTGTGGTAGGTGTCGTTGTGTTGCTGTCTGTACTGTGGTAGGTGTCGTTGTGTTGCTGTCTGTACTGTGGTAGGTGTCGTTGTGTTGCTGTCTGTACTGTGGTAGGTGTCGTTGTGTTGCTGTCTGTACTGTGGTAGGTGTCGTTGTGTTGCTGTCTGTACTGTGGTAGGTGTCGTTGTGTTGCTGTCTGTACTGTGGTAGGTGTCGCTGTGTTGCTGTCTGTACTGTGGTAGGTGTCGTTGTGTTGCTGTCTGCTGTGGTAGGCGTCGTTGTGTTGCTATGTACTGTGGTAGGTGTCGTTGTGTTGCTGTCTGTACTGTGGTAGGTGTCGCTGTGTTGCTGTTTGTGTGGTGCGTTGTGTTGCTGTCTGTACTGTGGTAGGCGTCGTTGTGTTGCTGTATGTACTGTGGTAGGTGTCGTTGTGTTGCTGTCTGTACTGTGGTAGGTGTCGTTGTGTTGCTAAATTATCTGACTAGTATTGACTCTACCGCCTAATTTTTGTTCCTCACTTTGCCACTTCGTAAACAACATGAAACAAATTCTGTTTTATCTCTAAAGTAGCGCTGTCACTGTCGGCTTTGTGTACGTATATGTCTAAATTTGTACACGTGATTTTTCGTACCTCTAAACTCTCGTGTGTGTGTGTGTGTGTGTGTGTGTGTGTGTGTGTGTGTGTGTGTGTGTGTGTGTGTGTGTGTGTGTGTGTGTGTGTGTGTGTGTGTGTGTGTGTGTGTGTGATAATATTACCCAGATGTCATTTAAAGTTTTCATCGTTCTGTTTGTTTATCTAAAATTATGTTGCTTCTAAATGTCTATTTTTGGTTACAGTCATTGGGAATGATCTGTCAATTTACGAGTTAAATAATACCAGATGATTTAATTATTATATGATGTCAAGTTTATCTCATTTTTTTTTTATATGGTGAATAAATCGTAAATCTTAAAACATGAGAAAGGTTAGTTGTAAATAAAAGGTTAACAAGACTCATGATATTTCACTTAAGTATCTAATTACATGATATAAAATTCTGGTAATGTTATCCCAAGAGAATCTGAAGGTCAGTTTAGTTACGGGAGACTTATTGATTATATTGTTGAGTGAACTTTGTGTGGTTACGGAGTCTATGATTGCCAGTGTAAAATTGTACAGGTATTTCGTTGTCTTGTTTGAAAGGTTAAACTTGATGATGGACACACACACACACACACACACACACACACACACACACACACACACACACACACACACACACACACACACACACACATACAATTATGGCCACTAAGGTAGATCAGGTTACCATATAAAAAAAAAGTAAGTAATTTTACCCCCAGCAGATGACCTGTATGTATGCTTACTCAGGTAACATGATGATGCCACAGGTGTAAAAATTAACACAGGTGTAAATATTTGGGCAGGTGTTTAGGTTACATAATGTGATGGGGAAGTTTATTTTCTTCAGGTGAATGGTATTGATGACTGACACAGGTGATAGGATGCGAACAGAAGATTACTCCGATAACAGTTATAGGATGATTGGTGTCGATAACTCTAGTAAGTGGATTGGAATGGCTGTATGGTGACTAGGTGATTGTTATAAGTATCTTAAAAGAGTAATTGGATATACTTAGCAAAGGTTGATTCTGTCTTGAATGATCATCTAATAATGTTATGTATGTATTCAGTAGTCTATCTAGTCAAGTAAATTTATGTGAATCGATACTAATGTAATAAAGATACCCTGTCAATTAAGCTTCATTAATATGCATGAAAGTATCAGGTAAGTGTAGCAAGGTAACATGTTTGGGCAAATGTTGAGGCCAAATGATAACACACGATGGTTTGACGGGTTTACAGTGTGTGTGTGTGTGTGTGTGTGTGTGTGTGTGTGTGTGTGTGTGTGTGTGTGTGTGTGTGTGTGTGTGTGTGTGTGTGTGTGTGTGTGGCTGATGAACCAAAGGTATACTATGAGTATTATGAATAGGTGTATGAACAGGTGTCAGTAGCATGGGTTATAGGGACCATTTACTACCACCTGTGACTGTACCTACGTCACACCTGAGTTTTATTTATTGTTTATTGATTGCTTGATTGATGTATTTATTTTGTTCTTGTTTGTTTATTCTGTGTGGAAGCTTTATCTTTATTTTCCTATTTATTAAGAAGAATTTTGTTTGTCATGTATTCGGGTGTTGGCGTGTTTGTCTACCCATGAACGAAAAGTTACTACTACAATAACAATAAGATGGTGAAAATGTACCAGGGACGAAAAATAGTCACGATAACTACTCACCACAGACAAGAATGACCATAACAGGAAATCGTGAACGAACGAATATGAGCCAAAGTTAATAAATCCCGAGACACGACACAACAAGGTCCAATAGACTTACAGTAACTTAACATTAATGACAGAAATATGGTAATTCATTCTCAAACTCGTCTGAGGTTTTATTATGGTGTGACTTTCTTCCAAGTTTAGTTAAAATTGACTGATATTTGGCGTAGTTATTGTGTTTACAGTGGTACAGAGGGAACGCAGCACAGTGAAGGAGAGCCTGCAGCACTCCTCCCCGGGACGACCCAGGACAATTAAGTAAGTAGGGTAGTAAAAGCCATTGATTAGTGAATACACGTTGCAGTGATTATTCTCTGCATGTCATAAAAACTATTAAAACTATAAGGTGGAGAGATCCTTTTAGGGGTAGATAATGGTGTAATTTTGAACTACAGTGGAGAGTTAGCCTCGGACTTTGGGATCATTGGACTTACAGCCACTAAGAACTAAGACGAGTTGGGAGGGAGGGAGGTTGTTAGGTACAAGGTATGACATAGAAGAGGAGACGCCTACCAGAGTCATGATATAGATGAGAGGCCTACGGGAAACATCAGAATGACTCCGCCCCGCCATTCACCCTCTAAAAAATCTTTCTTCCTTGCGCCTAATTTCAAATTATATCAATAATTTAGGGACTTTGAGGTACTTTATCTAATTTTTTTATGGTATGATTTGTAGTCACGAAAACCATCTTTTTTAAACAAAGATTTTGATTTTGAAATATTAATGATCATAACAGTCATTTACACATGACTCACTCAGTCATGTCATGAACGTTGTTAAATATGGTATACCACAGTAAGTCCAGCAACAGCCCTAGATTTATCCCAACACCTGAACCTCCCATGATTCTTCCTAGTCACCCCTGTGACAACTTTTTTTTATGTCTAATTCAAATGAAATTCAGGGGAGACGGAGGGTTTGGATGGTCTGGTATATGGTGGTATCATTTTCATTCCTGAAATTCCACGTTTTAATCTGAAGTTTATCTTAAAGATAAATAACTATTTTCACCTAACATCCTGCCATGTAGCATCACAGAACACGACGACCCTCAAACACCATTAAACCACAAACCCCAAAACTCACTAAAGGAACGAGTTTCTCTGTTAATGGTGATGTTATGTATCAACAACTCGAATAAGACAACAAGAGAAAGAAGTAAAATAGAATAAATCTGAAAGTTAACTCATCCCTTCATCTCCCCTTAAAATCGACCCCCCCCCACCCTCTACCCCACTACCTCACGATTCAATGACCATAATTATATTTAAAATGAATTGTTTGTCACCATAACAACGGGTACCTCATGTCTCTAAGTAGGCTTAAGAATAGCTAAGTACTCCTCATGGTTCATTATTAACAGTCACAAACAGAAGTTTCTTTACACTCCTATTCGGAACTGTTCCAAACCACATATGAGTTACTACATCGACATATCTAGATAGCCAAGCAGTTCAGAGACTCATTCTAGCAGTTCGGAGCCTCAGGAGTGTTCAGGGATTTTTGTTCGTGAGTGTAGGAGCATCAAGTTAAGTCTCAATGTTTATTTCTAAGGGATAATACTTCTGCAGTAATTGGAATGATTATTCTGTAGTGCCTGAGATAATCATTGTGTTATAAAAATGGTCGTTTTGTAATAGCTGGAACGATTATTCTGTTGTAATAATCCTGATTAAATTTAAATACTAAAGTTTATCATTCTGTAATACCTAGACTTATCATTCCACACAAACGAGTGATGATTCTTCAATACTTGAGATGATTATTCTCTAATATGAAGGATAATTATCATATAAGTTAATCAGATTAATATTATCAAACACAGTATATTATCAATACAATTAAGTTAATGTATTAAGTGTTTTTATAATTAAAGACAAAAAGGGTGCTACTATAGAGTGATGTCTACCACCATATCCGTAGTCTACTGACCTGACCTGACCTGACCTGACTACCTGAACACCAGGACCAGGATACTAGAGGAGGGACTATGGGGAGTGACCCATACAATGCTGAAAATTATATCATGGTTTTCAAGAGCGAGAGAGAAAAAAAAAATATTACCCCGTATTTTCTTTTATGGAGGACTGAAGGGGTGAAGTGGTGAAGGGGTGAAGTGACCATAGCTTCAAAATGTCTCTCCCTACAGTATATATTTACGAGTCAGCCCTGGGTGTTAGTCACGAGGGCCTGGTGGTACATATCACAGGTTGAGATAGAATAGATAAATCCACCCCTCTATTGATCTCCATATTTGTGAACTGGTTGGGGTTTATACGACAGACTGATGGTAATGTTTGGTTTTTATTACTGTTTTTGGAAGATAACTTGAATCCAAACACACACACACACACACACACACACACACACACACACACACGCACACACACACACACACACATAAGGTAAACAGTGCCAACAGCGTTACTCCGAGAGAGAGAGAGAGAGAGAGAGAGAGAGAGAGAGAGAGAGAGAGAGAGAGAGAGAGAGAGAGAGAGAGAGAGAGAGAGAGAGAGAGAGAGAGAGAGAGAGAGAGAGAGAGAGAGAGAGAGAGAGCTCAACACCAACTCAAGATGATCACGACCACCAGTTTCTCCCCCTCATGTAAAAAAAGAATGATCCCGTCAGCATTATTTTAGCCAGATTAGATTTACCCAGCATATCCATCGTCATTATTAGCTTTATGGACCCAATATTGACGTGAGAAAGGGAGCTGAGGGTATAAGAGTATAATGAAAGAGTCTTGAGTGAGGTGAGGCATAATACAGGTGGCAGACGCTTTGAACTATATACAATGAGGCCTTAGTGGGAAGTATTGACACTTTATCGAGCCTTTTCCTCCTCGCATCAACACCACAACACCACCATTACCTGGCCTCTGTGTGTGTCTGTGTGTGTGTGTGTGTGTGTGTGTGTGTGTGTGTGTGTGTGTGTGTGTGATAGCAGTAATAATAATAATAATAATAATAATAATAATAATAATAATAATAATAATAATAATAATAATAGTACACACACACACAATAATAAATAATAATAATATGGAAAATTAGATCGTGTTAGAATATTATATCAATCGTCACAAAAAATAGTAATGCAGAAAACTGTTGCGCCGTAATTTTACAAACACTGAAAAAATAGTTGTGTAAAGTTATCTAGATTTCTTTTGTTGACGGAGAGGAGACAAGATGACGTGTCATGTCGTGTCGTGTCGGTGGGGTAAACAACACAAAATAAAATTCCAGGTTGACATTCAGAATGAGAGGCAGATGGTGAGGAAGGCGTCAGTCACTGTCACACACCTGTACACACACACACACACACACACACACACACACACACACACACACACACACACACACACACACATATCTCTTCCTTCAGACACACACTGATTACCTGTAAATAATTTCTGTAAGGCTCACTAAAAATAAAGTTAATTAATATGAAAATAAACCCCACGTCAATCTTTACAAACTAACAAATAACCACACAACACATTCAAAGATTAGGAGACGATTCATTCTAAATTTGTACTCACTTTTACACAAGATTATCACGTTAATTACACTAAGCTCATACTAATCTAATCTAATCTTTAACAACCACGTAAGTCTGTAAGTGGAAGGTAAACAGTTGACAGTGTTCAATATTATCAATTTATGGTTTAATATATTTATTTTTTTATGTTTATTTCTCAGGTGTTCAGGACAAGGTATTATGATCCTGATAACTTATGGGAATCAATAAATATACTTGAACCTATACGTGATTACATTGGTTCTTGTAGCTACATTTTAACCCCATATATGTACTTAGATCCTACAGCTGTATGCATACCCAAAGGTGTACCTAAGCCCTAAAGGTGTACCATAATATAAAAAGTGTTCTTGTTCTTGTTCTTCTTCTATCCATTTATCCAGCTCCCTTTCCCACTCCATTCACACCAGCTAGACAATAACTCAGCCATATACTCATTAAACAATACGAAACGGAACTAAAAATAGCTGATATAAACTCATATTCTTTCGCTCTATAGCTCTTAATAGTTTATATATCTTTATACCCGTTTATTCTCTACGTTCTTATCTCATTTCTCTAAGTATTAATATAAACTAAAAACACACACACACACACACACACACACACACACACACACACACACACACACACACACACACACAGAGCAGAAGTTTCACAATCAACCCTCATCTTGAAGTTCACCTCCATCCGTATTCATCACCTTCATTTCCATTCACCATACAGCACCATACTAAGGACTCACCATCTCACAACAGTAACACCATCACATTCAATCATGATAAAAGCCTTTCTCTTGTGTGTATATATATATAGAGAGAGAGAGAGAAAAATCAGTTGAACTACTCACCTTTGGTTTTAATTAGTGAAAAGAATCCTATCCACCCACAATACTTACACCCTGTCATCTACAAGTACAAAAAACCCAACCTTACTCTTTTGTTTCGTTTTGTGAAGAGTTCGTCGAGTCTCTTTTGTTGTCGTCGTGAATTACAACCCTGTAGTTCAACACTCTCTCTCTCTCTCTCTCTCTCTCTCTCTCTTCCGCCTCTTCCGCCATTATTCAATATAGTTCATTTTTATTAATCTCCCGGAGCATAAGTAATAAAATAAAATAAAATACAAATAAAATAAAATAAAATAGAGAACATGGTAGTGATTTAGCGGCATTAGTATACGAGCTGGTAAATTTTTCAGTATAGTCGTTCAATAAACCACTCAGATGGTCAGTTAAGTCAGCCATGAACGTGTAATCAAGGATGAGAATAACGCAGTTGACAATCTTCTCTTAAGTATATAGTAATTTACTGTATTTTAAAGTGTCACTAAATACTATACCAACAGTACGTCGTCCAGGTGGATAAAGTTCCTCTACTCTGTGTCATTCTGTTGTACAACGCTCGTCATTATTCTTCATTTTATTATTACTATTATTATTATTATCCTCTTATACCTTTAGCCTTTCTTATATACTGTCTGTCCTTTCTCTTCACCTTTCCTATTCCATCACCATTTTCACTATCTCCTCCCCTACACACACACACACACACCATTACTCTTCGCCGTCTCCTCTCCCTCATTTACCCTATATTTCTTTCGCCTCTTCCCCTTTCCCTCCTTCCGCTTTCACACTATGTTCCTCCGTCACATCATCTCCTACTTTATTCCATTTCCCCACCTCCCCTTTTCCTTCCTTCGTGTCTAGCCTGTATACTATTCTCGCTTCTCTTCCCCTCTCTTTCCCACCATCATCACCACCACTATACGTCTCACCACCATCACCACCACAGTAACCATCACTACTACTACTTTCCACCACCACCACCACCTCACCCCTTTACCATCACCACTACACCCCTCACCACCACCACAGCCACACCATCGTCGTCATCCACAAGTTGTGTGTGAGATGGATCAGGTGTCACACTCGTGTCTCAACATGAAAGAGCCACAGCGAGCCTCTCTGACTGTCATTACGCCTTGACTCGCCTCACACCTATCCCAAGTGCTGTGGCTCCCTTAACTTCTTCTCTCCTTCCCTCCTTCTCTCTCTTCTTAGATTGTATTACCAGTTTTTCACATTCTCTCTTCTTTACTTTCTCTTACTTTCATTCTCAGATTCACTCTTATTTTTTACTCTTATGCTATCTTTCATTCTCTTTACTTTCTCCTATGTTTATTGTAATTTTTCAGTCTCTTTCTCGTTATTTTCTCGTACTTCTACCTCCTCATATTCTCTTGTTTATTGTTGTCTACTTTTATCGTAATATTAATACCATCTTTACATTTTATTGCTAATATTTGTGTTTATTCCAATTCAAATTTTCACGTTTCCTTCATAAATGTCCAATAATGTTTTTAGTTGTTTTTTTTTATAATCGCCTTTGTCTTAAATGTAGTCATATCAGCTCTCGACCAATTAGTGTCAGTGTGAGGAGGTGGGCATGAATCACTAACATAGATCAACAAGTGACCCCTCATGTTGTTGATGTTGGTCGCGTCTCTCTCTCTCTCATCTCCTCACCTCCCCTCACCTACCCCCCACCCCCACATGCCCCCCCCCCTTGGGTTTGAGAGTTGGTTCGCTTGACGCTCCAATTAACTGATCGATGCCCAGTGTGTGTGTGTGTGTGTGTGTGTGTGTTTACTGAGTCTGGTGTGATTTTATTTATTTTTTTTTGTCTGCAGCTGCTGTTAATTACGCACGCACACACACACACACACACACACACACACACACACACACACACACGAGGAGGCAGAATATGCAGCACTGTAATCGATCACCTTTACTACCCGTTGTAAAGTTAGGTGCCCATTCACAGCTGGGTGGGATGAGGGAGTTTCGGCATGAAACCAACGACCCATAGGACAAGACACGAGCCGCCGCAACCTAATTATACTTGTATTTGTGTCAACGACTTATAAATGTTATGTTTTTTTTATGTTTTAATCTGAATTAAAATGACATAATACAGACCGATTAATTGTAACTTAATCGGATTCTAATAAAACATGACAATTAACTTTTTATTATTATTTTTTTAGGGAATTTCAAGACCACTCCAGTTTCTCCCCAAATCCATTAATAATTCCAATTCCAGCCATTCCCATTCCTAATTACGGTAGTGAACTGTGGTTATACGGTTTATTGCTTGTTTTAGGAGAAAAAAGCTACATTAAGCTACTGAAACTTCCACGTCCAACTTTTGGTCATAGACTTTTTAATTAGTTTTCCTGTGTTCTTTGGGAAGGAGTGTGGGAAAAGTGCTCGATGGTTTGGTTGGTGTATTAAGGCAACTTTTTTGTGATATTTTGTTAATTAGACCAATATTTCAGGTCGCTGTATACAGAGGCCTTTATTGGATCACCTGAAGATTAACCTACCCTAACCTAACCTACAGTAACCTAACCTAACCTACAGTAACCTAACCTAACCTAACCTAACCTAACCTACCCTAACCTAACCTACAGTAACCTAACCTAACCCAGTAACCTAACCTAACCCCAGAGGTAGTATTAGGCTACTATCCCTTGCTTTTATCCATATCTGATTCATTTATGCGCTGAAAAAATCATCAAAATCCAAGATGCATTAATTTACCTTAATTATTATTGACGTTTGATTATAATTATGAATGATATAAATGGAGAAGCAGAAGAAGTGAGAAAATATGAAAAAGGACATAGACTTATTACAAACAGGTGAATCACAGGTGAGCGTCTCAGGTGTGGCAGTCATTAATATATAAACAACTTTCTCTCTTCTAGTATTTTCTATCTTACTTCATCTCTCTTTCTCTCTTACAGTTTCTCACTTTATTGCTCTCTCTCTCTCCTCTCTCTCTCTCTCTCTCTCTCTCTCTCTCTCTCTCTCTAACTTTATCTCCTACGTCATGCCGTCTTCCCCTTTACTCTCCCCTGACCGTCTCTACCCTGTCTTTACCCCTTCTCACCGCCACCCTCACCCTATGTATATACGTGTGTGTGTGTGTGTGTGTGTGTGTGTGTGTGTGTGTGTGTGTGTGTGTGTGCAGGTTGGATGAAGTAAAATTCGGGTTTCACACTAAATTTAATTACTTAACAAGCTATTCTATTTTTTTATGTTAATGTTTGTCAGATTTTTAAATTATTCTCAGATTTTTATTTTATTTTAAGGTTAAACAGATTTTGGGGGTTTAATATTCCACAGATTTTCATGTTTATATTCCTCATGTTTTAAATGTTTTTTTTCCTTCAGGTTGGTGAAAATTTATCTAAATGTATGTATGTGTGTGTGTGTGTGTGTGTGTGTGTGTGTGTGTGTGTGTGTGTGTGTGTGTTTTAGTCTGCACATGGGCGTAACAAACCATATATTTTTTTCTCTTCTTCACTTTTTTTATCATTTAACAAGTAAAACTCAATAGGGTGGTGGGTTGAGGGAGACTGAAGCTCAAACCTCCCCTCTCTGTTGCCATTAACGGAGAACTTTTTTGAACCAAGATTAAATCACACGGAAGGGGCGCTCACTCCAGCGTGTTGGAGCCATGGTGGGTCTCTGTCTCTCTCTCAAAGTTTAGGGAAATAATCAGAAACAACAGACACACACACACCTCCCCTCCCCTTATCGACGTGGTGGAGAGGCCGTCGTTGTGTTATCAATAAGTCTCTGGCTAAGCTCGTGAATTGACACGACTTTACAACGAAAGTTTTAATCTGTCCTCAACATGGACGCCATTAAGGAGTTTTTATAGCGGGTGCCCTGGGCGGTGTGTGGGTTTTATTGGGCCAAGTCTCCTCCCCTGGCCAACTCTCGCGCGTAAATACTCTTTTATTCTCGCTCAGACATGAAGCAAAATTTTAATCTTCATAACAGCTATGTCAGTTGAGCGTGGCTGTGTGGGTTACTACCGAGGGTGTGTGTGTGGGGAATTTCCGAGGGGTGTGTGTGTGTGTGTGGGGGGGCCAGGGGTACTACCGAGGTGTGTGTGTGTGTGTGGGGGGTACCGAGGTGTGCGTGTGTGTGGGGGGGAGGGGGCTGAGGGTGTGTGTGTGTGTGGGGTACTGGGGTGTGTGTGTGTGTGGGTACTGCCAGGGTGTGTGTGTGTGTGTGGGGGGGGGTGGGGGGTACTACCGAGGGTGTGTGTGTGTGGGTACTGGGGTGTGTGTGTGTGTGTGTGGAAATTACTACAGGGTGTGTGTGTGGGGGGAGGTACTACCGAGGGTGTGTGTGTGTGGGGGGTGAGTACTACCAGGGTGTGTGTGTGTGTGGGGAGGTACTAGGGTGTGTGTGTGTGTGGGGGGTACTACCAGGGAGGGTGTGTGTGTGTGGGGGTACTACCGAGGGTGTGTGTGTGTGGGGGTGCCAAGGTGTGTGTGCAGCATACTGTCTGTGTGTCATACCATCTTTGTTTGTTTGTTCCTATTGACTCAGAGATATTTTTATTTTCTTTGTATACCATCTTTGTTTGTTTGTTCCTATTGACTCAGAGATATTTTTATTTTCTTTGTAGGTATGTTTGTTTGTATGTCCTAATGCATCTTGTCATGTTTGTTTTTCCTTATTATATTTTCGATCATCGTCTATTGTTATCTGTGTATCACTACGTAAGGAAGACCATCCGGTGGTATACATATTTATCTGTTAAGTAATATTACGTCAGAAGGTTACGTCATTCTTCTAGGTATATATATATATAAACATTTAGACGCCAGAGCTGTAGAAAACTACGTTATGAACACCAGAAACAAGTGTATACATACAGGTTATGAATTAGCTCATTCCTCGATTGTGTCTAGTCAGCTGCATTGAAACTTTCATACAGTATTCATGGTAGTTGTAAGCGAGGTGTATAATGTATGCAAAAATTAATCCACTGGGAACTAGTTTATTGTGTTTCCGTAATGAGTGACTGTGTGTGTGTGTGTGTGTGTGTGTGTGTGTGTGTGTGTGTGTGTGTGTGTGTGTGTGTGTGTGTGTGTGTGTGTGTGTGTGTGTGTGTGTGTGTGTGTGTGTGTGTGTGTGTGTGTGTGTGTTTTCAGAGTTCCTTCTTCACAGATCATAACACAGAGATTTTTAATTAAGAGTGGGCGCCTGTGATGTGAGAGACATAAATGATTAGACAGAGGAATAGAAACTGTTGTTGTAAGTATCTGAGAAAAGTGAGACACGTATAACTGGTCTGAGTGAGAGAGGAAATTAAAAAAAAAAAAAATATTTCTCCATGATTCTAATATACACTTTCCACGGTAAATATAAGTAAATAAATAAATAAAAACGAACACACGTAGTTAAATAAAAAATAGTCAGATAATTTAAAGTCCATTTTTCACGTTAAAGATAGATAGAATAGCAAAATAATTATATTTTCTCCTTACAGACAGACAGACAGACAGACAGACAGACAAACACAGTAACTAGAACAAAAATAATGTTCTCCAGATGGCTACATACACACCGCGTCTTATCCAATCCTTTACCTCTATTATCAAGGTCAAAATATATTATAAGTCCTACTAAGTGTAATACCCACGTTCCTAATGGCAGTCAACCCCTCCAGCGGCATGAATCTATAAACAGTGTCCGCACGAGAGTCTGGGCTGGCTTTAATGGGTTGAGAGGTGAGAGTGAGGTGTGAGGAAGGGAGAGAGGGAGAAAGGGAGGAAGGAAGGGAGAGGGAGGGAGAGGGAGGGAGAAAGGGAGGAAGGAAGGAGGAAGGAAGGAAGGAGGAGAAAGGGAGGAAGGAGAGGAGGGAGAAAGGAAGGAAGGGAGAGGGAGGAGAAAAGGAGAGGGAGGAGGAAGGAGGAGAAAAGGAAGGAGAGGGAGGGAGAAAGGAATGGAGAGGAGGGAGAAAAGGAAGGGAGGAGGAGGGAGTATATTGAATTGATGGGTCTTTATTGATGTGGGAAATGGTTGATCAAAGATTCTATTCAGTTATTTGTTGGCCATATCATCGTTTTTCTTTTCTTTTTTATCTATCTATCTATCTTTCTATTTATCTTGCCTCTCTCTCTCTCTCTCTCTCTCTCTCTCTCTCTCTCTCTCTCTCTCTCTCTCTCTTCGTTTTCTTCTCTTTCAATTTCTTTCTCATATCTATTCTTTCTCTGCTTCCCCTGTCTACCTCAATCTCCTATTTTCACCTTCTCTCCATTTTTCTTTAGTCATTATCTCTCATCAGGCGAGACGGGGGAGAGTGAAGAGATAAGGAGAGAATGCAAAGAGAGAGAATAAGCACGACAGAATATTAGTCAGTGCAATCTTTCTCTTTCTCACACACACACACACACACACACACACACACACACACACACACACACAGAGTCCAGCCACGTTAAGCGACCAATTATCCTGTCTGTCAACTGCAATTTGTCAACTTTTCGAAACATGGCCAAGCTGTCAGCGTCAGACCTACACTCACTTCAAGTCCATCACTGGGTCGCCTGAATCGATTTTTCACATCGAGGACAATAATGATTTTCCAAAGTACAGAATATATATATATATTTTTTTTTTGGGGGGGGAGGGGGTCATATTCGTTAAGATTTTTTTTACACAACTGAGATTCATAGCACCTGAAGGCGATTATAGAGGGGACACAGGTAATCTCTCTCTCTCTCTCTCTCTCTCTCTCTCTCTCTCTCTCTCTCTCACAAAACAAACGCCAAAATAAAAGGGTTGATAAGAAATAATATAATCCATTACTTTGTGTTGCTGTCTCTCTCTAGCTAACAATTTACGACATTCTCTATAATTATTAACATCAGGGTGTTTAATGCAGTCATATGTCCTGTAATAATTAGAAGTATGCAAACGCTATTGGGATTTTATGCAAATACAGGATAATGATGTGAATTTCGACAATATCTATGTTAAATGCCTAATAATCATTTTGTAGATGAAACTGCGCCCTCGGTAAATACTGTGACAGTAAGGCCGTGAAAATAATTATTTCTACTATTTTGTCTTATATGTTTGTTATAATTATTTACTCGGTGATTTAGTTGTGTTTTCCTATATGGGGATCTATACACACTCGAGATAATTATAACAATGAAAACAGGTGGTTGTAATTCACCTTTTCTTTCAGTAGTGAAGGTGGTGGTGGTGGTGGTGGTAGCAGGGATAACTGTTATACTATAGAACAATGATCTATCTATCTATCTATCGATCTATCTATCCATCTATCTATCTCTTCCTAATTCTCTAACTATTCTCTTCTTTCTTTTTGGACATATTCAACTCTCCCTATCCTTTATATACTCTCTCTCTCTCTCTCTCCATTACCTCCCCCCCTCCCGTGTTCTCATACCTGGCCATGTCCTGATGGCTGCTTCCATTTGTCACTCTCAGGTCAGAAAATGGCTTCTTCTTCTTCACCTTTTCCTCTCACCTTCCTTCAAGACTTTTCCCTACTTCATTTCTCCATGACCTACATTTATGACCTACTTTCATGATCTACCTTTGTGACCTACCTATATGACCTTCCTTCATGACCTTCTCTCTAACTTTATCCATACCTCCCACCCCCCTCCCTCCCCCCTCCCCTCCCCATGACTCTTCCCCTCCCCTCCCCATAACCTCGCCCCCGGGGTCATGTCACCTCATCATTAATGGCATTGAATTAAATGTTACCCCATAAAAAGACAATGAAAGAATATAAGATTTACCTTGATTTTTTTTTATATTCGCAGATGAACAAAGAAAAGTAAAAAAAACAGGAAAACAAACAATAAAATTTAATGGAAGAAAAAAGAACAACAAATGAATTATGAAATAGAAAGAAAAGGAAAAATGAAATAAATTAGAAAGAAAAAAAGAAAACAAAAAGAATAATACAAAAAATATAACGAGAAAACATTAACACACGAGAGAAAAAGTAAAAAAAAAAAAAGAAGTAGGAATGATAATGAAAAGAAAAACACGAGTTATCATCTATGTGTTTTGTTTTTCACTCACATCATATTATTCTGTCTCTCTCTTAGGTTTTCTTTATCATCTGGTTCACATTATCTCTCTTTTTCCTTCTCTCCATCTATCCTAGCAGGTGTGAGACAGAGAGACGAGTAGATGGAATTCATTAGGTTGAGAATCTCAATATCTCCCACCTTTCATTTTCTCTCTCCATCCATTCCATTTTTAGTTCCATTTCCTCCATCACTCCCTCCCAACCCACTCTCCTTCCCACCCTTCCTTTTCTCAGTTCAGGTGTGAGTGAGAGTTGGAGTGGGAGGAGGGTGGGGTGGGGGGTAGGCCCTCAACAGGTGAGAGCGTGAATGCCCTTCTCTCTCCTCCTCCCATCCACCAACTACCTGAACCAACACTCACCGCCTCCTTCACTTTTTACCCTCACCTCTCTCTTTCTTTTTTGAACTCCAAAGTCAAGAATTCTAAACTTTATATATTTTTTTTCTGTTTGTTTGTCTCTATCTCTCTGTCTGTCTCTATTTTTGTTTATCTCTCTCTGTCTCTGTCTGTCTGTCTGTCTGTTTGTCTTTTTTCTATAATCCAAAATCAATCAATCTATCTATCTATCTATACTCAATTATCTCTTATGTAAGTTTTATGATTATTATGGAAAGGATTTCACTGTTCAGATTATTTTTTAGAAGTAACAATGTATTCTTCTTCTTCTTCTTCTTCTTCTTCTTACGAGACAACCACTCTAGATTTCGAATGTTGAAGCATGTGACTTATTAATGTTCGGGACACTTGCTAGAAATCTTTAAAATTCCTCATAATGTTTGGGATACATGGCGGTATCTTTGTTATGTATCACTCATAATCTGAAGAAACATATTAGTCGTCTTGGCAGTTAATTATACAAACTAATAATATATTTCTCTACAACAATTCATACCAGTATCTCACTTGTTGATTGTCGTTAAGCACAAGGTAATAAATTGATTGTAGACAACACTAAGAGTTTGTGTCTTGATTTTAGGTAATACAAGAAAATACTGTATCTTGACTGTAGAGGACAACAACCTGTTTTCTTGATGGTAAGGAATATAAACCGATATCTAGATTGTAAACAACGCTAAAAATTATCTTCATTATCCACACAATAACAAACAACACAGACAATTATCTCCATTACTGCAGCAGTACGAATTATTATTATGCATAATTCACGATTGCAAAAACCAATATGTTTTTATTTTATTATCTTTCCCGCACACACACACACACACACACGCACACACACACACACACACACACACACACACACGTCTCCCACCAGAAACAATTTACAAAAAAATAATGATAAGAATCACAACTTGTATGACTGACAACCCCCTTCTTCCTCCTCCTCCAGGCGATGGTGAAGACACCAGCAGCATCCCTCTAGTGTCCCTTATCTCGGGAGAACAGGAGACGAGCGGCTCCGGGAAGCTGAGACAATCCATCGCATCTTCAGTAATTGGTTAGTTCCCGTATCCTTCATTAGCCTAAGTCCGCGATCAGCCCTTCGGCTCCAATCACAAGAGATTAATTGTCGTGCCATCGCGGCGTTATCGTCGAGCTATCGTCGCCGGGGATTGATGGCAGCCGTCTATCTCTATCGCCTGACACGGGAGATTTGCCGGAGATCTTCCCAGTAATTCTTGGGTTCTGGGTTTCTTGGATTCATTCTCCGCCGCCGCAAGTGATGTGTCCAAGTTTGGATATGATAATGTTGAGTGTGGTCGGGATCGTGGGCTGAGGGAGATAGCAGACCAACATCTTCCTCATGTTGTGGTTTGGGAAGTTTTAACAGAACCACTTTGTCACTCACACACACACACACACACACACACACATACACACACATACACACACACACACACACACACACACACACACTTAATGGAAAAAATATATTCCCGCATTGACGAGACTCAATTTATTCTTTGTGACGGGCTGTTATAATCTGTTAAATCCATTAAACATGACAACCTTAAACTAAGCTAAACTAAATAAAACTAAACTTAGACCAAATTTTGCTGTGTTATCTTCTCTATACGAGGGAAGAATGATACTCAATCACTTACTCTTGGAGGAAAAACTATTCGCAAACATACACACACACGCACACACCCCTACATACACATACAGAACAAACGTACAAACACAAACATTGACTGATGCACTCACAACACTGCACTCTTTGGTCCCACCCTCCACCACTGATACAATATGACACGTCTTTTAACCAGTTGGTGTACAGTCATGACGCATCAGGCAGTAACACGGGCGACTGAGCCACAACACGGCCGCAGCGTCTGGCCTCCGTCAGCCTCGCCTGCAACACCGGCGTGTTCCCACAGCCGTGTCCTGCCCCCTCGACCATTATTACGCAAATTAACAGTGGCAGTAGAGGGGCGGAGAGCGGCAGCCTGCTGAACACTGCCCCCATGTTTTACTGTGCCACACTTACTACTGATTGTACCATATACTGGCAAAAATGTATTCTGCATTTGTTCTGAATATTGGTTTAACATTAATGTTCAATGTAAGTCTAGATTTATTTAATTGTAACTGGATTATATATATATATATATATATATATATATATATATATATATATATATATATATATATATATATATATATATATATATATATATATATATATATATATATAAACAGACATGACGCATTACAAGAGGTGGACAGACTGGGACGTGACCATCAAGCGACTAGTGAAGGAGGATAATGAGGAGGGAAGGGGAGATAATGGTCCTATCCACCACTTCCTGGACTACAGATGGACACTTCCTGCACTGCTGCTCTATCTTCACTACTGTCACCACGCAAGGCAAACATCTACACAAACAAATTCACAAAGGTACACTGTGTTTTGTGTACAGAATAGATTAGGTTAATATAGTCTCAGATTAGGCCACAGGCACAAGCAATGTGTGCAACAGTCTCCCCAGGTGTTACATGTTAAATTCTCCATAATTATCTCCTTTACCCGAGAAGCCAGAAATTTAATCTAGGTCAAAATGTGATGGCTTAAAACAGGCTGAACGACCTTTGACATTATGACTTTGACCTTTAACTAGTCTTAAAGAATAGCAAGAAGATTTGGGGGATATTAATTCATCCAGGAATTCGAATTTAAACCAGGTAGAGGGTTTAACTTTCCCATTTAATCTTTGATGTTTTAACTTTGACGTGTAATTAGCCTGGACCACTAACAGAACCTTGAAGGGCCTAAGAGTGTTGATTATAAACCGAGAATCTAACCCGAGTCTCCCAATCCTTTTAATAATGAATCTTTGTAAGCAATGGGTTGAGGCGATTGGAGATTAGACCAGGGAAGGCCTTTACAATGTTTACAAACCTATGGTGGGTCAATAACCATTGGTGGGTCTTGACGAAATACATGATAGTTCCAGGGGTGAGTTTTGGATATTCTCTACTCAGATAGTATGAAGGCGGTAAGTAGATTGAGGTGTTTGTGGTAGACAGATGAACACATACAAATAAAAACAAAGTAAACATAACTAAAGATAAACACACACACACACACACACACACACACACACACACACACACACACTACAACAATGATCCACCTCTCCAACCTCTCCCTCCCTATCCACCTACCACCACCATCATGGACACTGGGATGTGGGGGGAGGAAACTGGTAGGACACGGTGACGTCATGCCAAGATTGATGAAGACCTGAGGAGGCGTAATAGCTAACTGGGGAGGAATAGCTCGCTCTCTCACTCACTCTCCCTGACGGTGGTGTGTGTGTGTGTGGAATGGAGGGAGGGAGAGGTTCGTCCTTCACCCACCCGCACCATCAACACACTCCGTCAGTTGTTCACGGTAACATGTAAACAAGAGGACTTGGAAGGGAAGCTCTGCTGTGAGATATATTGAGAGGGTCTGTAGGCCGGGGTCTCTTGGCACGTCTGTTTTACGGATGGTTTGTGGGAAGTAATACATATTAGATTTTATAAGGAGTCACATTGTAGATGGAGTAATGGGATTAAGAGATACAATGATGGAGGTAAAGGCTAAGGTGATGGAAAATTAAGGGCTGGTATGATGGAATTAAAGGCTATTATTATTGTTAATTAATATTATTATGATTATTTTGGTGAGGATTTTTTTTGGGGGGTGGGGGGATCGTCAACATCTCTGGATCTCTGTGGGGGTTCATTTCTACAGGGACAGATTAATCCCTTGGTAGTTTTGGTTAACTTGTGGAGAGCTGATTGAGAGAGAGAGAGGATGGTTGGCGCGCGTCGGTAGGCTTGAGGAACGATAGATTGGTTTGTATGAAAGTTTGAGTAGTCTTGGTTTCGGGAAGTTGGTTTTGGGAAGACTTGGCTTGATGAAAGATTAAAAGGTATTGTACTCTTGTCTTGAAGAAGATATAATGCAGGTGGTGGACTCAATTTGACACACACACACACACACACACACACACACACACACACACACACACTACTAGAGGCTGAGTAATCATCTATCGAGTCACATCCACACCCTCTACCACACTCCTACCCTTCTGTACACCATCTCCTAAATTAACACCTTCGTCTCTCCCACGGTATCTGTCTCTTGATGATTCGTGTATATACTCAACGAAAATTCATGTTATTAAAGGGCACTAATACATAATATCATCTTCAATACAACCTATAGAAGTTAGTTGAATCATTAAAGTAAATCTCCTTGTTATGTCCCGTCATGTATACAATGTTTTAAATGGTGTTTTATTGTGTGTAAGTGTATATGACATAACAGGAGGGAGGAGAACTTAAGGGTTAAATGTGGCTAATAACTATACCACGTACAGTACAGGAAGACAAATTCCACCTGGGAGATATATTTTGCTGAAGAGTCAAAGTTCACCTGTGAGGGAAAGGTGAACGTTTGATCAGTGTCGCCTCATCCATTAGGACACGCACGTCCCTCATCCCCACAGTCGGAAATGTTTTTAATTTTACCCAACACACTCACACGAAACACGAGGTAAGGTTATCTGCAGGGATGATGGTGGACACAGGATGATGCTAACATGTGAGGAGATATTGCTGTGGTGATTACGGATACAGTTGCCTTAGTAAGCGATATAATGATAACGTGATGTGTCTCTTTTATTTAATTACTTATAAAATGATGGTTTTTACAGTTGTTTACTTTTTACTTGTGGAATTATTTTCATGATGATTGAGGGAAGAAAAATAAGTGATGCGTTTTATTTTATCATCGTTTCTTATTACCGTAAATAGACCAGGAAACATATAGTATTAATACGGCTTTTATTTTACTTTTATTATCCCTAAATAAGATGAACACGGCAATTTTATACCTTCTTTATTGTCCCCATTTATATGTATATTTTATTGTATACTGTTAACTCTATATGTGTATTTACCTTTGTACATGTGATCGTTTATATACAAATGCGTGTGTGTGTGTGTGTGTGTGTGTGTGTGTGTGTGTGTGTGTGTGTGTGTGTGTGTGTGTGTGTGTGTTCTGTATGCGTGTGTATGTGTGTGTGTATGTGTGTGTGTGTGTGTGTAATGACTAGTGAGACTGGCACATTGGACAGTATGCTGACCGTTCAGATGAGAGGACCTGGTATCGATTCCCGGTTAGGGTGTATCCATCGGCAAGTTCCTTTACACTATTTACCTTGGTTCATTCGGCCGTGGTTGGGGACGTGGATGTAAAGTGATTACCTGATCGTGTTTCAGGAGTTAGCCAATGCAGCTGACAAGATTCCCGGTCTCCTTGGTCCTTCCATTGATATAGTCTTATACAGTTCACCCACTGAGGTTGTGTTCGAGGTGATGGTGACAAATTAGCCTGGGTGGTCATAGGGCTATAAGCATTTTCGGTCGTGAGGGGCGAGCCATTATTACATGACTATCTGCAGTTTGTTTGTGTGTATGTTGAAGTGTATGATAATGTTAAGCAAATCTCGACTACATCTATGTGCGTTAAGTTAAACACCAGCTTAAAACATATATATACGTATGCAAGTATTTATAATTTTGCTTCACACAAAAAAAAAAATATCTTATTATACCTTGACGCATTCGACATTTTTAATCCAGGATCATGTTGGTTTTATGCTAAGTTAAAACGCTATTAAAGAAGTCTTGCCAGTCCTTATTACACTCTTATTATCCTCTTTCAGTCGTAAGTCTCCTCGTTATAAAAAAAACCCTTAAGTTCTGAATACGTCCTTCTTTTCCATCCTCTTTTGACGGTAAACAATTTTCTAAGAGAATTTTTATTGTAAAATTTGTATTCCCAGAGACCCTTAAAGATCTTTTGTTAAGAAGAGTTTGTGTTCTCGGAAAATTGTATTTTCTATACGGCTTAAAGGTGTTTTTCTCTCGTGTGGGTAATCTTGAGAGGGAACGTTATTTTAGGCTGGTGACAGGAGAAAACACCTTGTATATCTTGCTATAGTCTGTCTCTCAGGGTCAAGACACGTTATTGTTACATTACTTACTGCGTTGTCTCTTAAAGTACAGGAGAGAATTCTGTGTATTATGTACTATAGTGTGTCTCTAAATGCTGTGACGTGTCTCTCAAAGCACAATATTAACTATGGTGTGTGTCTCAAGGTACAGTATAGTGAGGTATAATCAATGAGGATAAACACACACTAACACTTACCGAGGCTTCTGATGGTCACACACGATCCTCACATTACTTAGGATGATACAGTGTTGAAGAGTCATGTGTGTGTGTGTGTGTGTGTGTGTGTGTGTGTCTGTGTGTGTGTGTGTGTGTGTGTGTGTGTGTGACCCTTTAGGAGTAAGATCCTTCTCCTGGATCACCCTCTCCCACTCCTGCTGTATCCTCCACCTCCCCCCTTCTTACCCCTTCCCCAATCGCCACTTCCTTTCTTCCTGCAACCTGCCACTCTCCTCCCTCTACCTCCTACTCTTCTCTTCTTCTTTCTTCTTCTTCCTCCTCCTCCTCCTCCCTACCTCCCTCACCCCCGTTGTTAACTCCTCAAGACGAATGGAGCGGAGGTCTCGATATTTTTGCCTGTTACAGTAATGACCATCGTTAAATCCAGGATATCGCTTTCTTACCCAGACTTTGTATACATTATCTGTTAGAAAGAAAGAAAGAAAGAAAGAAAGATGAAATAGAGTAGGAAAATAATAAAGAACCCTTAGATCATCTCCTTCACTTTCTCCCTACCTCTACACAGGAGCCACAGAACGACAATGAAACGATGATAATAATAATAATAATAATAATAAAGAGAGAGACTACTACACTGTGATCATTTTTCTTGACTGATGAAGTAAAGATATATTCAATACAGATTATCATATGTATTTCCAAACTACATAATCTTAGCGGTGTGTTATAGATGATAACGTGGAGGATAAGTGAAGATTAAATTGGTAATGAGTGATCTTAATTGATTAAAACTTGACAAGTAGACAGGAAATTATGTTGGAATTATATGATATTATCGTTAAAATTAAGCATAGGTCGTTATCTATAGTGTAGTTGTTGAGAATATTTGTCTCTTGTTGTGAAGATGTGATGTTCTGGGGGATAAAGGTCATGTATTTAATGTCTAAGTTCAGAAGAGAAGGTTGAAGAAATCATTAGTATTAACATAAGAATCTAGTATTCAAACTGGATCCCCCATACAAGCGTTTGCGAAACTGGATTAAATGTTAATACTGTAATTGACTACCAAAATGTCATGATCTAAACACGTCTTGAGCTGAAGCCTGACCTTTAACTTAGAGAAAAAAGTTAAATATTTAACTAATGACCAACATTTAATTAACCTTAAAAACTTCATAAATATCTGTTTACACTATTAAAGGTTACTGGCTCATGATTGAGTGAATGGGTACCTGACTTTACAGTTTGAGAAGTAAAAACGATCGGGTGCAGTGCCAAGGTTCACCACGATGAGGCAAACACGATTTAGAAGTATTTATATTTTCTCAGAGTTGAAGTCTTCGTCTGATTTATGTCGCCTCGTTCTTTCATTTTCCTTATATAATTTAAAAAGCTAATAAAACGAGTAACATTCATCATATCTGACAAGTTTCACTAAAATCGTTCCAATCGTTTTAGTGCCGGCCGTGTTGGGTAGTGTCTTTGACCTTCACTACACCTGTGACGTTCACCTTTGATCTCACTCCAAAAAGAAGTTGGTCAAATTGTTCTCAGAAAACAATTAAACCTTCCAACAAAGTTTCTTTAAAATCGTTATTGTTGTTCTTGGATGTTACAGGTGAAAACACACACACACACACACACACACACACACACACACACACACACACACACACACACACACACACACACACACACACACACACACACACACACACATTCCAAGAGATATGTTAAGAAATCCACCCCTCTCATAATAATAATAATAATGATAATAACAATACCAACACCAACATTGCCTGGCACCATAAGCGGCAGGTGGTGATAGAGGAGTACACAATACTCTTGGCCGTTGCATTACTGTGGTAGAATCCATTATCTCATGATTACTACCACATGTTCCTCCACCTGTTTTTTCTTACGGGAGAAACACTCGAGCATTCGCCGAGGCTCACGACACACACCACTTGTGAATGATAACATGACAACTATGTGGGAATCCGTTTTCTTCCCGAGATAAATGTAACCGAGAAATTGACCTTTAGAAATGAATAAGTTATAACCCTGTGTATTTTGTGACAGATAGCTCATTTAACAGCTTCAATCAAACAACAACGAAAAGAAGAATTAACGCTGCTGTAATTGGATGTGTTCTCTTATTTCTAGTCACTAGGATTCGACAGTGTGTGCCCCGGTCTGCTCTGTACAGCCACGACCTGCTGTGTGTCGCTGCTCGTCACGTAGAGTAAGACTTTCTGTGAACACTGGGGTCATTAATCTATCAAAATTGATTTTATGCTCGAACACTTTTTTCTGTCCTTGTACGCTCGTGTTTACACAAAATATTTGTCTCTATATATTATCTTTATAGCAAGAGCAGGGAAGCAATATTTACCTTCAGTTAACTTGTAGTTATTGACACTTGTCTGTAGCGTCGGTTTTTGTTTGTTCTGTGAGTTATGTATTCATACACAGCACTCACACACACATCTCATATATTATCTCATAAGTCTATATGTGTATGAGGACCTATATATATACCAAGTTGAGTGTCGGAGTTCGTTATGGTCTATCAGGTTATTTTAGGCCATTTGCGGGTTAGTCGAGGTTGGTTGGTGGTGTTTTGAGTACCCACTTGTTGAGTCAGGCTGAGAGTTTTAGTGGGGTTGTTGTACTTGGGTTCTCTGCTTACATTCGGTATCTAAGTCTTAGCCTTGAACATGACACTGAACAACTGATCTATGTTTAAGTGTGTTTACAGTAATATATTTCGAAAGAGAAAATGTATCAAAACCAAGTTTTTTCCTCTGACAACTCGTGGGATCCTGTGATTTATTTTATTTGAGGCCATTTTCTTTATCACAGGCGGCACACATGTCCGTCTCCTGTGAGTGACAGACCTTGGTGAATACTGACTTTCCGGTGACAAAACTATTTTTTCGGTTTTGAAGAGATGCGTAGATTAGACCGAGAGTTGGGTTAGACAAACTTCGCTGGTTAGGTTATATATTAATTCAGGTTAGAGTACTTACGACTGAGTTGTATTATGGTACTGGAAGGGTCAGGGGAGGTCACTGATATATACTTAATGGAAGTTAAAACCTTCGCGTGGGCATAATATCGAGGACTATGGTACGCCTTACGTATATTAGTTCGTACAACATATCTATCCTGATTTAAAATTAACTGATATCATTAATTTCTGGTGCGGTGGTGGCTGAGTAGATAAAGTGCTCGTCCCCTGTCCTGCGGGTCATTAGTTCACAGTAGGGGAAAGTGAAACAGGTTGGGTACAGTGTTCACCAAACTCCTTCCTTATGTACGGGAAAACAGTTTAGTTTAACTGAGTGATGTACCCAACTGCCCCTACAGGACCATTATAGGCCTACAGGACCATCATAGGCCTACAGGACCATTATAGGCCAACAGGATCCACTTGTACTTTCAAATTCGCGGGACATTATTTCGTCACGTTTACTTGCAGAAACCTGCCGGGTAAAAAAGTGTCACTACACCATCTCTTACCAGATATTAAACTGCCTAGTAATTCCTCCTGTGAAAAACAAATGCAGGAATAATTTGTCAATTTTATTCATAAGGGAACGAAGTTATTGCCCGAAGATGACGTCATCAATAGGCGGCATCACCAGACAAGCAAGTTTTATAGTTCAATCATAGCTGAAGGTCAGGGCAACCACCGTCTATGAATCACTGTTCTTATTGGCTGCATGTTACTGACGCTGTTTTCTTATTGGCTAAATTAGTAGACAAGTCAGGGATTTGGTGACTTCCATACGATTTGTTGTTGAGAGGAAGCACTGTATTATGTCTATGCTTGAGTGTCTTATTATTATTATTATTATTATTATTATTATTATCATTACTTTCATAATAATCTTTAGTATCATCATCATTATTAAATGTATTATCATCATTATTGTTAGCATTATACAATTAAAAATCATTAAACCAATTTCGTACTTCATTTCTCACCATTTGAGCATCATTGCCTCTCTCTATCTCTCTCTCTCTCTCTATCTCTCTCTCTCTCGCCTGACTCACATAACTGACACAAGAGTTTAACACACTTAGGAACTTTACAAATTAAAACTAAGTATCTTCTAACTTCCTTCTCAAGACATTTTGTTTAATGTAATATATCTTGCCTTAACTAAATCCAAGGTCATCTATCTTCCACAAACTTTCTCTGTGTAAGGATCCCTGCCATAGAAGAAGTGGGCTGAGAACTACCCTCCCACACTGAGAAACGTTCGGAGCTGGGAATTGTACGGGACTGGGAATTGTACAGGACTGGGAATTGCACAGGACTAGGAATTACTAAAGTTGGAATAATTTACAACCAGGAATCATCTAAGACTTCCGTAGTGTGTCCAAATAATCATTATTCTAAAACACGTTCTTTATTTCTTTCTGGGAGGCAAAACGTTCTTTAAAATAACATTAAATCTACTTTGGATTATATTTGATATAATTAAGATAACCAAAAATTAAGGCGATTTTAAAAAGACAATTTCTAAGACAGGATCTTTTTTTGTTTTGCTTTTGTATGAGTTCCTGTTTGTGGTTACCTGACTCCAGCATACACTGGTAAGCCCATGGTGGTAATGTCACAGATGAGTAATGAACTGTAATGTGTGGTGGTGGCACAATCCAGCCAGAGCATAAGAGGAATGTTTACCGGATAGCAATTAACCAACTTATGCAGAGAACACCCTAAGTTGTATTGTTTATTTGGGCTTTTATTATGTCTAGTAAATGTTCAATACCTTTACCTTTACTTCAATACAATAATGGTATATAATTGTAATTTATTCCACATTCCAAGCGTGAATTGGGGGTATAATTTCACACTTAAAATGCCTGAAAATGATATGGAGAATTAATTTCGGAATGTCTAGAAATCTTCAGCTTCTGGGGGCCCTAGGTGGTCCCCCTCCCCCTTCCCACCGGCACACACCTCACCACTACCCACCTCTCCACCTCCCCCTCAACCACCCCCACTACCCCTCCCCACCTCCCACCAAAAAACACACAAAAACTATTTAGAGAGAGTTTAGAACCATTCCACTATTACTACCAGCAGGAGGAGGAGGAGGAGAGCCGGACCCATCTTTCTTTACCTCTCTGCTCAAGTTCTTATAATTAATACTCATCGAGACCAAATTTTCTACCCCGAAGTTGGTCTTACCTTCCTACCAGAAAATTAATGTATCATACCTTAATGAAACCTCTTTTAGGGGAGGTGGGGGGTGAGGAAGGGGTGGAGGGAGGGGGGTTTAGGTGAGGAAGGGGTGGAAGGAGGGAAGGAGGGGGAGGGTAGGAGGGGCTAGAAAGTTCAGCGTTTAGTGAGTTTTGTGAAATATTAGCCTAAAGGATAATGATTCCGAGGTGCAAAAAAAACCAAGAGCCGTCTTTTAATTGTGAGAATATTGCAGGTGGTAAAGGGTAGTCGCTCGCCCATCATAATTTCATTTCGTTTATCTCCTCGTTCCAGTGGTTCCTGCCGATGTATTCTTTAATGTAAAATCTCTTTGAAGAGTTTATTCCAATTTGAGGTTTTTGTCTTATTTTTTTTTATTTTTACTTTCGTGGATTTTATTCTTCAGATTATATCCCTTTGGAGAATTAATTTCAGTTTGGGATTTTGTCTTATCCTTGACTTATTCTTTAAAGGAAATTATATGGAAAAATTTTTACTCCAAGTTGCAGTTTGCCAAATTTTCTCGATTCATAAATTTATTCCAAGTTGTTGTTTTTTTTGTTTTTTTTACCTATTCAATGCATGGATAAACTCTCCCGTAGATATCTTTACTTCTCCTGTACGTTGTTTTCACACGGACAGTGCTTTTTGTTCGTGATTATTAAGAACTACTTAGACTTTACCATCATGAGTGCCTGACTAGATTAAGTAACTACGTTTTAATTACATATCCATTTTTGCTTTGATAGGAATTTATTCATTGCTATTCTATCGTGAAACAATAAACCGTATAGGATTTTATCTGTTCAGTCACCCACCAATCCTATCTGTCAAATCATAATTAACTACAAATCAATCATAGAAAAAGACAAAACCTACACTGTCCCAACCATATAATTCTGTACTATAACCAACACACGAAATCAAATCAACAGAGGTTCAACAATACGACTCTCAAATACATACATAACACAGGTGTATTTATTCCAACTATGCACACTCACATTTATATTGGTATCCGAGTCTATATAGATGATGAACTCTCTATTATGTTATACCAGTTATGTTATATATTGGTATTGGCTCCAAGGTGTTTATCCCCTAGCCTCTCGCAGCCCTGAAGCACAACAGGTATAGAGGGTTCATAGCCACAGTTGACGTATTATGACCGATAGGATCGATGATGTGACCACTGGAAAAAAAAAAAAACCAGAACAGGTAAACAATATCCACCGTATGTAAGAGAGGTCTGTGCTGGTGGATTTGTTAGTCTGTATAAAATTACGTGGGTTGGTTTTGGTACTTGTGTGATACTGTAGTGTTTTTGGGGAGGGCTGGTGAGGGGAAAGGCGAAGAGAGATACAGACAGACACAGACAGAAGGGGAGGGACGAAGACAAAGAAACTAAGAAAGATAGAAAACGAAGGAAAGGCAAAGGCAGAGAAAATGTGGGAGAGAGGGAGGGAGGGAAGGAGAGAGAGAGAGAGAGAGAGAGAGAGAGTATAGAGAAACAGAGACAGACAGACTGGCAAGAAGATCAACACAGTAAGATTAAGGATAAAAAGAATCAAGAAAACAAAAAAGAAAAACACGTAAAAGAGGAGAGAAAAAAATGTTAAGAAACTAAAAGAAACTTAAAATGCGAAAAAAATACCAAGAAGAAACAAAAAAACGAGCAGGTAATATGAGAGTTAATGAGACAATCAGTAAGGTGTGTCAGCAGTTCCCGAGTTAATACCAGAGACATGCATGAGAGGCGCGGCCCAGCTGATCTAACATTCTCCGTAGTCGAGGGTCTAACGTGACGTTCTTTACCGCGGGATCTAACGTTCTGTGTGGCAGGGAATAAGCTGATAACAACCTGCTGTTATTTTTTGGGCCCGTGTCCTCCTGTGTATTGCAATATGTATACATACACTGGAGGCTCTAAAGCAGCCCCTCAAAAACTCCCAAATGGTTTTTAAAGTCGAAGCTCCTTGTTGGTGATAAGAGGCGGTCGGTTCTCGTGGCAGGTTTTCAGGTGTTTTTTCGGTGTGTTTATTTTTGTCTGGACGGTGTCTTTGGAGGTGGTGTGCGCGACTGCATGAGGTTGAGTCGGGTAAACCTGCGGATGCCTGCGGGTGGCGTGGACTCTTGTAAAGCTGATAGAGACACTCTAGTGTCAACACAAGACGAATCCAAGAAAGACAAGGCAGGAGACACAAGCACTTATCGCTGCTCACACCTGATGAATGTTGTGGAGGAGGAGTAAGAGAATTCCCTTCAGTGTAAATCCTCGTTTTTCAGTCTCGAGCAGGGAACATAACAGGTGTTGCGGGCGTCAGAGAGATATTCCAAACACCGGATATTGTCTTTCCAAAATATGTTGCTTTAGATGCCAGAGCAAATATATAGATCCTGGTAAGACTGTAATATTAAAGTCTGAAGGTATGTCATTGATTACATAGGACGCACACACACCTATGTGCACACTGCACGACAGTTGCTTATGTACACACAACTCCCCTTTACCCAACCCACATACACAAATGAGCGATTTTGAGCGATAAATGGAATGTCATATGTGTAAGTTTTAAAGAGATTGATCACTGCCAGAGATCACTGAGGCTAGCGGGACACCCCTAGAAAAATACCTTCATCCTGCCAGGGAGTCTTCATCCTCATTTTCTCCTCCTAAGGACCCTGTAGCCTTTCCCCCCAACCCTGCCATCTCTCTCTTACCAGCTAGTCTTCAGCCCCATTACCCCTTCTTACACTTCTTCAGCCTTCAGCCTCATCCTCCCTTCACCCTGATCTTCTTCTTGTCAGGCAGAGGCCGGGGAATGCTTTAAGGAACTTCTCCCTTCCTGCAGGACCAAACATGCCAGCCTCCTTCACGTGCCTTCACTCTGGGGCGTCACCCTATGTAACAGATTCCCTTGATCAGTCATTAAGGGTCCTCAATTAGTCTCAGATAATTCAGGATTTAAGAGCATTTGAGCACGAAGTAGAGCATTACCTTACTATACAACGTCACAAAACGTCTTTATTTAGGCCTTTAGGGACAGACAGACAGAAAGACAGACAAATAAACAGACAGATATAGACAGATAGACACAGATATAACAGACAGACAGACAGACAAGTAGACAGAGAGACACAGACAGACATGAACCTAGACGATAGAGTGGATCGGCTAAACTCCGGCTCACAAAATATTTTATGATCGTAATAGATCGGAAATGACATTACAACTTTGTGTTATTATGGTCAATAACTATCTCCTCCCCCATCCCACCTCCTCCATCCCACCCTCTTCTCCCACCCCTACCATCCCTCCCACTCCTCACTCCTCCCGCCCATCCTACCTCTCCCACCCATTCCATTCCCCCTCCTCTCCCACCCATTCCATTCCCCCTCCTCTCCCACCCCTCCCACCTCTTATACCCATCCCACTTCTTCTGTCCCTTTAATTCCCACAATCACAATAATAATAATATAATAATAATAACAATATAATCAGATTAAAATAAAGACAGCCCACTAACAAGCATCAGCCCACAGGTGTGAAAAAAAAACCACGACAGGTATATTAGTTCCTATAAAGTAGTAATATAATAAAGGTACCTTAGAAAATAGCTTTACTATAGCGAAAAATTAAGGACTTGGTGACAGAGATAACATTCAGCTGATACAGTCGTCTGTGGCACTTACATCATCACTATTATATCTATATCTCGTAATGTTAGGCACTTTATGACAACACGATAACGTAACGATTGGGTATATCAACAATTTGGGGGATACCTAACCTAAATTAACCTTAATTAACCTAACATAACTTTAACAAAATGCAACTTAATCTTAACTAACCTAACTCAACCTAGACTACCATAATCTAACCTAATCTAATTTAACGTAGCTTATTCTACCCTACCCGACCCTACCCTAACCTAACCTAACCTAACCAAGCAAATCCTTTAGACAACATTTAGTTATATTCTCACAACCTAAAAAATTTTATACCACAAGAAAAGTCAATAAATAAGTAAAAACAAATATTCCGGGTAGATATAAAATGAACCTGAAGACAGTGAACATAACTACACATCACCGATAAACATTTAGATACGATTCAAATACATTTTTAAAGGACTTGTCGGGTACAGTATATACATCACAACCAACACACCAAACAACTGAGGAGGGGAATTATTCTCTGGCCGCTGATGCTGCTGATCCTGCTGCATAAGAAGATGCGTATCGTCCATTATCTGACGATGTCTCTGCAGCAGGAGAAGGCACACGCCCCCCCTCCCCTCTCTCTCTCTCCCCACCTTGGGCCGCCGCGACCTGTGTTAATAATTGAGCTGTCGCGGTGACGGATCGAGCAACACCTCTTGCAAATTAATCTCGGCTTAAACGCTCTGGGCGACGGCGGGAGGAATTTTTCAAGGCGGTGACGATGTTGTCTTGTGAAGCTCCTCTTATACCACCCAGCTCCGGAGGCAGGAGACAGCCAACCAACATTTATACTATTCTATATATCCTAAAGAAAATTACAAACATTCACTCTCACATACCACTTTAATGTTGTTGTTGTTGTTTTTTTTAATAAATTTAGATCCATCATGAAAACCCCGACAAGATGTAAACATTAATATTAAAAGTCTCTCCTTCATCTTTCTTTGATTAAATAATATTGTAATTTATTTGTTTATTTTTTGTATTTATCTTTTTTACAGGAGTAGGTGTGGGAAGCTGCCAATACCTGTATATATGTGTTCATAGAGGTTGAATTAGATGAAGGGTTAATGAACTGAGGTTATGACAGGTGAGAACAAGTAAAATTCTTATAGGAAGGAAAACTATTTGCATGAATAATTGTGTTTTTGTGGTCCTGGAATTATTATTATTATTATTATTATTAGTCGTAGTAGTAGTAGTAGTAGTAGTAGTAGTAGTAGTAGTAGTAGTAGTAGTAGTAGTAGTAGTAATGGTAGTAGTAGACAATTCACGCTATATTATCAGTAACATAACAGTTTCACTATTATTATTGGCAATACAGTAATTTGTAGCGGCTATTGTGGTACTGATGTGATTAATTGATATTCCCAGGAAAGAGTTAGTCTATGAAGGAGGGAGAGGAAGTGAGAGAGAAGAGGAGAGAGGAGGGAAGGAAGAGAGAGAGAGGTGGGGAAGGCAGCGGAGAAAGTAGCGGGAAAGGAAGGGGGAGAAATTAGAGAAGAAAGGAAGAGGGAGTAAGGTAGGAAGGGAGAAAGAAGGAAATGGAGAAAAAGTCGCAGGAGGAAAGATACAAATTAGAGAAAGAAAAAATCTAGAAGGAGAACTTTATGAGATGAAATATAATGGAAGAGAAAAAATATGTAAAAAAAAAATATGAAGAGATAAATAAAAATGAAAAACAAATTGTAGAAGAATAATTAAGTTTTAGGCTGTGATTTCGGAATGGGAGAGAGAAATTTACAGAATATTGAATTGGGAATGAGTGGAAGGGAAGATGATGGAAGAGAGAGAGAAATTATTAAATGTTTGCATGAAGGAGGGGAAGAAAGAAAAAAAAAGAATTCAGGAAAAGGAGGAGGGTGGAGAGGTAGAAACGCAGTAAGGGATTACCAGGTGACTATGAGAGATAGTTCAAGATCTGGTGGTCTGTAGAGAGAGGAGAGGAAGAAGGAAGGAAGGAAGAAGGAAGAAGGAAGAAGGAAGGAAGAAGGAAGGAAGGGAAGGAAGGAAGGAAGGAAGGAAGGAAGGAAGGAAGAAGGAAGGAAGGAAGAAGGAAGGAAGGAAGGAAGGAAGGAAGGAAGGAAGGAAGGAAGAAAGGAAGGAAGAATGAAGGAAGGAAGGAAGAAAGGAAGGAAGGAAGGAAGGAAGGAAGGAAGGAAGATGTGTTGGTGGTTAGGGGACGAACAGAAGAGCAAAGAAGCTTTGGTTGGTGAAAGGGCGAAGAGAGAGAGAGAGAGAGAGAGAGAGAGAGAGAGAGAGAGAGAGAGAGAGAGAGAGAGAGAGAGACTCTTGTAACTATTGCTTGACTAAGAAATTACACTTATCAATATCCCCGGAAAAGAGACTTACCACTGTTTCATGTTTTCACTACCCACACCTTCAAATTAATTAGTCACTTCTACAAAAAATAAAAATAAAATAAAATATAATTATCTGCTCATTTTATCACGAATAATTCACCTACAGACTAACTGATTACTATCCCTTGTAAGTCTCTTTTGTGGCAAATCCTGTACAGAAAATCTCGCCGCACTAAATGTATTTTTCTGGTTATCACGACAGCAAAAGGAAACAGAAATAACAGCAATACAGACCATCAATTTATATGTCTTTATGTTAGGGTTCTATCTTTCTCGCCTGTCACTCCGTCAGATGAGAGGAGCCAGCCAGACAGACAGACAGACAGACAGAGAGACAGACAAACAGGCAGACGGATCTTATGTTACATCAGTTGTTTTTTCAGGACATAATGAGCCAATTCGCTAGTTCATCTGGAAATAAGTTTATCCTCACTTATCTCGGCAGACGAAGGTTATGGAGACATCTCTTTTTGTCTTGTTGTGGATCTGGGACACATTATCCTCTTCTTTAGTTTGTCTGTCGGTCATTTCTCCCTCGTAGCTGGTCATGGAAACATACTTGACTTCCCTGACTGGTGTTGAAGTATATCTACCTTATGTCAAAGCCTCTGAGATACAGCATATTCGCTTTCTCCATCTGATTCTCCAACATACTCACCACGTCGTAGGCTCTCCAACATACCCACCACGTCGTAGGCTCTCCAACATACCCACCACGTCGTAGGCTCTCCAATATACCCAGCAAGTCGTAGGCTCTCCAACATACCCAGCAAGTCGTAGGCTCTCCAACATACCCACCTCGTGTACACCTCCTCCTGGGTGCCTAAACTCTCCACACAAACTCGTCAAGCAAGTTGTGAGGTTCTTTGCTCCGTCACTTATTCAACTCCCGCTGCCTTTCATCAGAGCTCCGGAAACTTGTTATAAAACACGAGCTGCCTGCCGGGTGCCTCAGGGGTCTTAGAAAATTATTAATGTCTCTATCTCATTTTCCTTGTTAGTTTTGTCTTCCGGATCACACATTATGTTTCCGTTCTTTGGATGCGCTTACCATCCAGTGAATGGGAAGGAAGAAGAGGAAAACTTTTTCGGGTGGGGTTGGAATATTCTCAGCACGACTCGGTAACCATTTCATTCCCTCCCTTCCTCTGCCGCTCCTAAATAAGATGCAAAATAAACTTTCCCAGAGGTAAAACCCCGAGCATCAGGCCCTCCGACCCACAGCTCTCACGAGACACGCGCGTTCCTGATACAAACTACACTTCCTCCTGCAGTCTTGTCCACTTCTTTTAGTTCAAGTTTGTGTCTGCTGAGAGATTAACAGTTCTGTACTTTCTTTGTTGTATCTCACATGCCGGTGTTTACTCTTAGCATCGCCATCCACGCTGTTACTAAGACCGGAATGCTAAATCGTGGAGTAGAGTGAATCAGAGGCGTTGGCAGGAATAAAGAACACAAATATAATGTTTGAGGTGATCTTCTGGCTTCCATAAACCCGGGTCATACATAGCAATATTCTCATTTATCACACTTGCTTCAATCCCTGGTTTTCTGGCCTGATGTGCTTCCCCCGTTTAGTCTTCCTTACGGTAAGCTCTTCATGTCGTAAATAAGGAGGAGAACCTTCCATTCACTCGGCTTACACAGGAACACGACCTGGGTATTGACTCACAGCGGCAGATATGCTATCGATTTATGTCTCAAGATGTTTTTTTACACTTTCCCATAAAAAAGTAACATTAAAACATATTTGAAATCTAATAAATTGTTACAATGACTCCACGTACGATTGCCGTTATTTTAAAGACGGGTTTAAAAATTCTAAACATGCAAAATAAATGCATTACATATTAACCTTTACGGCAAAACTTTATTACCATACACCTTATATATTCCATGGTATTGTGTTTATCAGAATGACAACAGAACAAGGAGTGATACAGTGAACATTGCTGCTGAGTTCGTCCCCTCACACTCAACCATTGTATCCTGGAGAGTTAGTTACATCCAGACTTGGCCCTCTAACCTGGTATATATAACAGATATGCTCTTCTATAACTAATATATTTTATTTCTTATAACCTTTGTCTTTCTTAAGCAGAACTATTTATCTTAGTATCTTATTCTAATTTATCATCATAGTTCAATTATTATATTTTTTGATTCTTTAACATTTATCAATTATACTTGAAGTCTTAAAGATTAAACTAATGTAATATTTTTGTACAGTGTAATGTTTCATGTGTATTTGTTTTTAGTTATTACAACGTTTTAATGTTTTAACTTTTATCTTAATAACTGCAATGTTTTAATTTACCGAGTATCTCTTTTATATTGTAAAGATGAAAAAAAGAAAGATTTCCTCAGGTAAAATGATCATTGTTCTTACTAGTTGACTGTGATGACGATGATGAGGGCTGTCTGTCTTTGAAACATTTGAAAGAAAAGAAACATTAAAGATGATTATCACAATCTTGCTTTTATATATATCCGAGAATATTTCCCCTTTGTAGAATTTGTACCTATTAAAAACACTGAAAAATCATGACTATATTAATGTACCCGACGACTGTGTGGGAGCCTCGCTGTTTTACTCTGTTTACATAACGTTACCGGAGACAAAATATATTCGATTTTTACTGAGTCCTTCACCGCTCAAGTATAAGATCTCCATAAAGCTCCTCATTAGTAGCGCCATCCACCACACCACACAGACAAGATATTTACTGGTTATTGTCTGTGCTGGAAGGTCACGGGTCATATAACTCCACCTGTTTTATTACCTGAGATACTTAAGTGTTGTTTTAAGTGTTCTTTCGTAATGCATTAACCTGTAGCTATGTTCTCGTACCTGGTGGTCGAGAAGTTTACCTTGGGCGCTTCTAATTTATACACTCACATATTTATATATTTTTTTACAATGGAGAATATATTTTTATCTACATATATGGTTCATTATATTAATTATTGTCATTTCCACGAATACTCATCAACTATAAAATTTAATGTTCACCTTTATTAGCAGCCACATCATAAAGTCGCCATAGTTGACATTTTGGTTATTATATTATTGTTTGTCTTCTCCAAGTAACTTATTTCTTCAGTCGTCATTGTGATGCACTTGAATAGATCTCATTTATTTATACTGAGGTAATTAACTCCATCCAATCAACGTTGGCGTCTGCTATCCTAAAATTACATGGGTATTTTCTATAAGCTTGATAACTCATCCAGGGGTAGTGAGTACAATAATGAGGTCAACACTAACACTCGACTTCCTTCTTTTCCTCAATTATTAAAGTCAGGTAACTTATTTTTTTCTTGGGTGGATTAAGGAAGCTTCAGGCGAGTACCAACGGTCCTTGTGACACGTGAGTACTGTAGCAACTCTGCCACAGCACCTAAATTAAATACCCGTGCTCGTCTCATGACACCTTTTTACATGTCTGTGAACTGAACAAATCCGATCACGAACGGTCAAGAGCTTGTGTCCGTGTGTCTAGTCATTAACAATAAGTTACGTCCGTGAATGAACAAAGGAACATACTGTACGTGTTCGTGTCTCCCTCAACAGTTGTTTTGTTTATTCTCACACGTGTGTTGGCCTGATTCAACGTGTTTGTGTACCTCAAGCGCCTGCGGTGACAGATCCATTGCCTGGACATACAAACTTTTTTTTTTTTGGTGGGCGAGGGGGGGGGGGCACATACAGTTTACAGATGGCATATTGAGTTTGGTTATTTATGTGCAAATATTGTAGTTTTATGCTTTGAAAGTGTTTACCTATACTGTGTCTGTATGTTATATTGTGTATTGAGTGTATTTAGGTACAACCAATTCATTTCACAACATTACAAATAAACCAAAACAAAAAATAACACTATTGTCGAATTTCTTTGTAACTCATCCATGGTTAAAGGTTCAGTCCGTGGAGATATGTGCAGCACAACGATACACATATCCATTATAACCCAATTTCGATGAATTTTGTAGTTAGGGTAAAGCTCACATCTCTAATATCTGAAGGCTATCCAATTTCCTGCTGTTATCGGAGAATAATAACAGGGATTTTTGAACTCTCGTTGCGTGTATTTCGGCAGAATGAACAGATATATTTGTTTCTGCGTAATATGAAAACAGACTAACATAACCCTTCTCTTTCTCTATCTATCTGTACACACACACACACACACACACACACACACACACACACACATACACACACTTTCCTCTAATATACCTAACTCAAGGCGAGGAACACAGGATCGAGAGAGAGAGAGAGAGAGAGAGAGAGAGAGAGAGAGAGAGAGAGAGAGAGAGAGAGAGAGAGAGAGAGAGAGAGAGAGAGAGAGAGAGAGAGACTACAGATCCCTGCCACCGTCTTTAAAACAAAAACAAAACTATAGTCAGATGCGGACAAGAACAAAACGTAGAAAAAACTAACTCCGAGTTAACAACAAAAGACAACAACAACCAGGAGACATTGACACCAAGGTGAGTGATTTAGGTGTACAGTCCCCATCACTAGTGCGTTTACAGGGGGTCGTTAAGTTATGTGCAGTTTGGCAGCCCTGTAAACGCATTAGTGAAGGGGACTGTACCTGTACTCTCCTACATCACTAGTCCCTTTAGGTTTTATGTTTATCAATGCCTTTGAACACCCAGGGGAAAATGTTCCTGAGTCCCGTGATGATATTAACTCATTTCTTCGTAACAGAGTGTAACACTTTGACCTGTTACTCGGCCGTCACTGGAGGCTAACTAACAGATCCACTCAAGTAATTAAAAGTTAACTATTGCTGTTGGGTAACTACAATATCCCCAGTGGTCGTCATTACGTTACTGAATCAATTAACAACAGTTCTTCTTCTTCTTCTTCTATACATCTGTTAGTGGGGTTTTTTCATAGCACAGATTGAGAATACTGAAAATTGCAAAAAAAAAAAGTACAACACGTATTCAAGTCTGATGATAAAAATAAGTGGGTTAAGATAATACAGAATATGACGTGTTATAGGGTAGAATCATTTTGTTGTATACTGTATCAATAATACAATATATTTACAGAATAACAAAATGGTTTCAGAATATTACAGTTTGATTGGACGTTCTCCTAAGGTCCACTAATAACTCTTGATTTGTCTTCATATATGACATCCTTAATCCATAAATATCCTGGGTTTAAGTTACTGTCCCGTTGTATCGTAATTGTAAGAGTGAGTTTATAATTCTTACTTTAATATTTTCATATTTATTTATCTCTCTAAATCATCATCAGTCCATTTATAAGGCCACTGTCCTTTAGTTCTCATTAACGTGTTATAAAAAAATGTCCCAACTCTCCACTATGTACCAGGTTATACCCCCATAGTGTACAGTACAGTATGTATACAAAAGACTCGAATCTGTAACATATGCCTATAAATAACTGTTTCAATTACAAATCAATTTAAGTTTCAACCAGTGTAGCTACTGTATATACCACCACCACCACCAGTGTTGCTAGATTCCCCCAGCGTTGCTAGACTCCCTCACCATCACCAGTGTTGCTAGACTTCCCCAGTGTTGCTAAACTCCTCTACCACCAGTGCAACTATACCTCAAAATTTTCCGTCTTATAGTCTTTGCTACAGCGGCTCATCCTTTACACACATTGCAGCGCCTGGGCGAGCCCTTGAGATCATCACAGTGTGCACCTCAACTGGACATCTTTTGGCGCGCTGCTTCTTTCTCCCCCCGCCCTCTTTGTAATCGTCTTTTTGGACATTTACTCTCCCAGCGTAAAAGACCCTCAGATCCCTCCCGCCCTTTGATCTTCCGTGCCATTTAATCGGCAAACAAGGGCGCCCAGTCAAAAATCTCGAGCACCAATTAGACTCCGGTAGTGGGTGTGTGTGCATGTTGATATCCTCCTCTCCCTTCCCTGCTTCTGCCTACATCTACCCTACCCTTGCCTATCCCCTGCCCTAACCTGCTACTACTATTAATACCTCTTACCTCTTCTCTCCCCTTTACCCTACCCTCCCTTGTACATCATTGTTCCTACTTGCCTAACCTCTAACTTCCTCTAACTGCCTTCCTACCACATACACCGATCCCTTACCCACTCTTACCCTCACACTCTCCCCTGCCCACCACTGCCCTTACCCCCCCCCCTCCTCCTTACCCACCCCTTCGAGTTACCCCCTGCTACTCCGCTTCCCCCTCCTCTTAACCCCCCTGCCAGTGTGTTTGTTAATAGTCTTCCTCTTTCCACCCTGTCTGCCACTGCCTACCTCTCCCTACCTTGTCTATATAACCTTCCATCCATACCCTGCCACCCCTCCCCTATCTTCCTTTCTCTATCCACCTTCTCCTTTAATTTAAATTCATCATTATATTCTTTCCTGATTCTTTCCTTGGTTCTTCTTTTCCTCCAACTGTATGCATCTCCCCCCTCCCCTCCCTCCCCTCCCTCCCTCTCTCTCATCTTCCCCCCCCCACCCCCTTGTCTCCTGTGGCTCAGTAAACATGCTTCAGCCGCCAGTGAGTCTATTTTCATGTTAGTAGCCGTCTTCTGTCTTAGGAACATCTGAAGGGGAAGTCAGACCATAGATGTGAGAGGTCAGAGGTGGGCAGAATGAGGAGAGGGAGGGAGGTGTGGGTGTGTGGAGTGGGGAGGGAGGGAGGTGTGAGTGGGTGTGGAGATTGGGGAGGAGGTAGTGGAGTCAGGGGGAGGAGGGTGAAATAGCAGTGACGTGAGAATGAGTTGGAGGAAAAGTGAGGTGAGGAGTCAGAGGAGGGAGAGGCTTGAGGTGGAAGTGAGATTTGGGAGGTGCAGGAGTAGAGGTAAAGAATGTTGATTAATAGAGACTAAGTTGGAGGGAGATAGGAGTGATAAAGAGAGGTGAGGTGGAAAAGGAAACGAGAGAGAGAGAGAGAGAGAGAGAGAGAGAGAGATAAGGCGTGCCACCATGGGTAGAGGGATGGGAACGATGGTGTGAGTTATAAGTAAAAAGAAAGTGGATGGAGGGAGAGAAAATAGAGGAGAGAAAGGAGGAGAGAAAACGTAGACAACGAAATGTATTGAGAGCCATGAGGAGAGGTCTAATGTTTACAGGTAAATGGAGGTGAGAGGAGAGGTGTAGGGACAGTGAGAGAAGGTGAGGAGAAAATGAGAGGGAGGAAAATGAGAGGGAGGAAAATGAGAGGGAGGAAAATGAGAGAAAGTGTTTGAAAAGTGAGAAGAAGTTAGGAGGAAGTGCAGTGACAATGAGAAAGAAATGAGGAAGTGTGGTGATAATGAGAAGGAAATAAGAAGAAGTATTAAAACAGTAAGGGGGGGGGTGAGGGGAATTATGAGGGGAGCCAGGTGAAAGGTGAGACAGGTAGATAAGCGTAGAGATGTGAGGAAGGTGTGAGAGAGATAACAGAGGTTGTGAGATAACGGTGGATGAGAGACAAATAAGGAAGGAAAAGGAAATGATACGGAAAGGTAGAGAAAATAAGGAAGATAGATAAGAAGGAAGCGGTGAGGAGTAGAAGGAAGTGATAAGGAAGAGAAGGAAGGGAGGAGCAATGAGACAAAAACAGATACTAAAAGGAAGTGATAAAGGAGGGAAGAAGATATAAAGACAAAAAGACGATAGGAAGTGGGAAGGAAATAAATTGGAAAATCAACTGAAAATGGGAATATTTACTCATTCATTCCTTAATGAGGATGAAGGCATAACAACGAGTCATAAGCTGCTTGGTCTGGGAGGGAAGAAGTTCAGACAGAAATTAACACGAGACAATATGTTTTATTATATGACCACCTTAGGAAACACTCTGAAGTAATTGGAAACAGTATTGGTATGAGCTCACGTTCACCGAGTTTATTAACATTGTGAGATGAGATTTTTTTTTTTTTTTTGAGTGTGTGCGAGATGCCTTCAAATTAAGCTGCAGGCCATGATGATAACAGTGATAGAATTAGCTTACACAAGATCACAGTTACTAGCCATATGGTTCACATAATAGAGGTGCACAGTTGGTTCTGAAGGCGTAACAGTCACAATAACGAGGCTGACATTAAGAACAGCACACAAAAGACTCAAATTTCAGAAAAATATCACAGGAAAGGAAGTCTTACACGACCACATAATATGAAGCTCTAAGTTCATGATACAGACAATCGGTACAACCCTACAGGCATGTATACCGGAACAACAGAGGGAGGTGTAAGTGAAACGTGGGTGGAGGAGACCGTAGACTCCTGGTGCTGGTGGAGGGAGGAAGGTGAGGTTGCGGTGATAGAGACTTGGTCGATGAACTCATTGTGTGAGAAAGGAGTCGTTAAGATATGGAAAGAAAAAGGGCAGATAATTAGGAGCTTAGGAGGAAAAGGTAAGATGTTAGCACAATGAAGACGTGAAGCTTAGTGTAGCTTGTGTGTTTTAATGAACAACCCTTGGAAATAATCAAAGCTTATGAAAGGCAATTGGTACCTGAAGAGGGATTAGAAAAGGGAAATTAGTGGTTAACATTCGATACAATGAATCTACGGTGTGAGGATAGTTACGTTGAACTAAACTGCATTTTTAAAATGAATATTTGATAATGGTGTACGGATCAAAGGTGTGGTTTAAACACACTGATTATAAAACACGCGATGACGTACGAAAATTAGCAGAAATACTTGAAATTCATAGACTAAGAAAAATTATATAATCTGACCTAATATATAGAGATGAGAGGATAATGGTAGAAACATCAATAGATAAAATTATGGGTAGGAAAAGCCAGGGGAAGGTAGAACATAGGAAGGATGAATCTAACTAGAAGATAAGTCCACAGACAGAAGTAGAATATCGGGGATTTGTTGATGACACAGAACACAGGTTTATAGTGGAGGACTGTGGTCGCCAACCTTCAGAAATGATTATAGCGCTTTGATTTATTGATCTTTTCTCAATAGCTAAAAGAAAATGAACGTAATTTCACCCGTTTTTATAAGTATTCATTGCAGATACGATTCATAATAACAAACTCATATTCCCGAGTACGATTCAATATACGAGATTTAATTGTGAGAACTACACAGATTTTTGTGCAAAGGTTAATGAGAAATTCAGCGTCTTGCTCTTAGCGTTTTCTAATGTAAACTGATTAACCAACTGAGGTCACTATATGCAGTTAAATTTTCCAACACTCTGGATATGCAACCTTAATGAGTCTTGATAATGTAGGTCCAGTGCTAAGATACGAGGAGCATCTAGCGAGGCAAAATAATAGTGGAGGAATTATGTATAGTAAATTCTCCTATTGTAGTAAAAATAAGACTTTTTAACAATGGAGTATGATTAACTTATATACGTGTCATCTTAAACTAGACCCACTGTGACTTGTTGGGTATCTGTTTTCTATTGTGCAGGAAACGGATCTCATTTTCCTGTAAGACTAGTGCATTGTCGTCGATTCATGTCGGATACACGTGGATGTCCCGGAGCTAGTGTGTGTGTGTGTGTGTGTGTGTGTACTGAGGTCCTCTGGCTATGAGTGGAGAGAAATATGACAGAATTTTTTTTTGTACAGTATGTTAGCAAAGGAGTTACAAGAAGCCTTTGACATGATGATACAAGTTTGTTAGTCCTCCGCTTCACCTTACTGTACAAGATCATGTCGGAAGTTATTTTTTTTTGTTTTTTGTCTTTCGTAATAAAAGTGGTGTTAAATCTTCTGACTATAATACTAAGTGGAACTGTAAGAAGATGCTGTGTTAGTCGAGTGAGAGAGAGATAAGCTGTTTAGTGTAAAAGCAGATTTTAAGTGAATGAAGTGTAACATCTGTAGCTTTGAGAGGCAGGAGACTCGGAAACGGAGAGGATGAGACTGAAAGAGTGAAGGATTTTGTTCTATGTACTCTCAAAACCCTTGTATAATATCCCCAGGACGATTAAAAGGGAGTTTAGGTCCTTCACTGTAGAGAATCCCAAGGAGGTGATGATACGGATTGGTATGGAAGTAAAGAAGGAGGTTGTCTGTTACTCACGGAGCCGCAGTTTCCCTGCCACACGGGGAGGTTCTTGGAAGCGACTATGATAACGGAGAGAGAGAGAGAAGGGGGGGAGGGGGGTATGGTTCTAAAGGAGAGGAAAAAAATATCACATATTTCCAAGATATGTTTGGGTTCTCCATTGTTGGGTAGCAGTTTGAAGAAAGTAAAAACAAAACACGGGGAATATTTTACGGAGAAGATAGTGACCGAAGTAGAAATTTCCTTTTTTGGGGGTGGTTTAGTTAGTGAAGCTATTTTTTTAATATTATTTGTTCGATTTGATCAACACAATGTGGGTAGGATCTTAAACACATTAACTATTCTGCACAGTCCTCGTTGGTCTGTTGTTCACCCGTCATTCTTTTTTATTGAGATTATTTTCATTTTTCGTTAACTTATATTTTTACTTTTTTTTTACTTTTACTTCTTCACTTTTCTCTCTGTTTGTCTTTTTTTTTTACTTTTTTTTACGGGTTTTTTTGACAGATCAGAGGTGAATCATCCGTCGCTTAGCTGTATTTTCCAGTGTTCTTAGTTAGTCTGCGATCCTCGTATGAATGTCCGTGTGTGGGATAGCAGAGTAACCCGTTGAGTACGATGCTAACCCCTTGAGTACAATGTTAACTCCCTATATATCAAGATATTTTAGCTCCTTGAGTACGAAAATTTCATCTCCAGTACAGTACAACAACTTCACCCCTTGAGTATCATGTAGCAACCTTTTTTCAATACGAGTACGATGATATTGTACTCTTAGATCAAACCATTGTACTCAAGGGGGTTAATAACTGAAATGAAGATAATCTCACGTACCAAATTTCTTGAAGAGTATCGGGGTAGGTAATATCAGCATGAGATGTTGGGAGGTATAGGAGGTGGTGACTGGAACGTTTGTATCAGATCAATGGAGGAAGAGTCTCGAGAGATAGAGAGATGGAAAAGGTGTATAAGACAATCACTAAAGAGAAGGTAATGTTTGATTTAGCTACAAGAGATGATGGATGTTATGTTGTTATTTATTTTTTTTTAGATGGATGAAAGACGTAGCGCTACAGTTTTTTGGAGGGAGATGGATGAAAAACACTACCATGTTTGCTATTTTAAATGGATGAAGAACACTATAATGCTTACCTTTTTTAGATGGATGAAGAACACTATAATGCTTACCTTTTTTAGATGGATGAAGAACACTACAATGTTCACTTTTTTTGATGGATGAAAGACGCTACGATATCCTCCCGTCTCTAATAACAGAAAGAGAAGAAAATAAGTCTTTAAAATATCACAGGAATAATCTTACGAAGTTCTGTACTCCACATAAACCTTTCATTTGAATTAGAGAGAGAGAGAGAGAGAGAGAGAGAGAGAGAGAGAGAGAGAGAGAGAGAGAGAGAGAGAGAGATATTGGTCACTGTATATATATCAACACAACAGAATTTCCTTTCTCTCTCCGGTATTTGGAATAACAATTACTTTAATGGAGTCTTAAAGAGAGCCAGACAACGGACTTTTAAACTATATGATATTTAAGGGCAAGACGGGAAAGGTGAGGGCAAGAGGGGTAAAGTGAGGGGGGGGGAGGAGAAAATAAGGGCAAGGGGGAGGAGATAAAGGCAAGGAGGGGGGAGTTAAGAGACAGAGGAAGAATATAAGGGCAAGAGAAAGACGATAAGGATAAGGGCAGGATGAAGAAGGTGAGCGCAAGAGGTAGAAGATAAGGGCAAGAGAGAAAAGATAGGGACAAAGGGAAAATACGGTATAAGGAGGCTGATGAAGATTAACTCAAGTAAGGGGTCGTAGAGACTAATGAGAGAGAGAGAGAGAGAGAGAGAGAGAGAGAGAGAGAGAGAGAGAGAGAGAGAGAGAGAGAGAGAGATAGAGAGAGAGAGAGAGAGAGAGAGTGTTCAGTTAGGGGACACTTCTATTATGTTTTGTTAGGTTAGGTTAGGTTAGGCATATTATGGGAGGCTTCCAAGAAAACAGATGGCAGTAGTAGTGAGGTGTTGTGAAGGATATATAAGATGAAGCCTATAAATAAGACAAAGTGATAAGACATGATAATAAACTGTGTGATAAACAAAATGAGGTAATAAAGAGACGTTAAACAAGAAGATGAGGAAAAAGAGATGGAAAAAAAAATAACTGAGCGAAAGACGGATGGAATTTAATATATTAGGAGATGAAGAACAAAATGAATAACGAACATACAAGCAAGAGTTATTGATCTAAGCCGACGTGTTAACTAGGGAGGTGAATATTATACAACAAGTGACGTCACAGGAAAATATAGAAAAAAAAACGTAATTGCTTCCTTTTTTTTTTTAATTCTTTAAACCTTGTGATGAGAATTTTCAACCTTACAGTATCACGAGATTAGTGTTATTTTGGTAAGTCTTTTGTAGGTATATCAAGGATTGAATTTAACACACACACAATCTCACTAAATGCGACTTATTTCTGAAAAATTAGGAGTTAATTTTTTTAATCTTTCATACAACAGCCCCTTAAAAAAGCGAATTGGTGAAAAAATGGCTAATCATTTTTTTTATTTTTATTTTTTTGGTGAATTCATCGTAAACATTTTGAAAAGAATGAAAATACGATTAAACTCGGTAAAATTAGGTTTTTGAGTGATAAGGAGTAGAAAAACAAATGTTGTGTTGTAGGTTATCATGGCAGACTGACCCTGCACAAAAAAAATTATTATATTTTTTTTACTCTACATAAACTGAAAGTCTATGCTTAAAAACGTAGTGAACCGTCACTTCTGGCTGGTAATGAAAGTAAATGATTGTCTGAAAACCCATTATGAAATTACTCCCATTGTCGTCCAGATTCAAGTATAGTTCACACACACACACACACTCAAAAAAAAAACATCCGCCAACCTACCATAATTTTTTGCCAACAAACACGTTTTTCATTTGAGTGTGATTTAACCGTGTGTGCAAATCTTAAAAGCGGTGAATAATTCTGAGAGTAAAAGCGCATTAGATCATCATAATGTGCAGTAAAACCAAACCAACCCGCACCTGGTGTTCTGTTAGGCGGCTGAGGACGTCCTTATGGAAGAGTTTTCAAGTTTGATACGAATGTTATAGTGATGGCAAAAATATCTACTCTTCTATACCACAAACATCTACAAAGATAACTCGATCAAATATCTTTAAATAACGTAACTGAGATGCACCACACGTATACAGTATTATATAAACAGCCGTGAAACAGAACTACCAATATACTGTAGCTTTAAAGTTTGTAAACAAACCTCTACTGCCATCTGAAAAGTTCTCCCTAAATAGTCACCCTTTGCTTAATAACTATAAAGCTGTACTAAAAAAAAATCCACTGGTGTATAGTAACATTACTGACCAGCCCCGTGTTGACGTGTCCCATACTGGTTGACTGACAAACACACAGGCAAATTGTTTTATCCGTATTTGTTATCCTATAGGTCGTTAAATTGAGTAAATATCAGATAAATGTATTTGGCAGTTTTGTAATTCACCAGCTAACAGAGGGACGGACAGAGAGAGGGGGTGGGGGGGGGGTGGTATATAATGTTTATTTTCGATTATATTAAAGAACATTAGACTATGTGTGTACAGTGACGGTAAAAGATCAGTATTAGTGGAGGCAATTTATCAAGCCTTTGTTTACAGGGGTCTTTCTATGTTACATAAAATCGTCTAACCTTAACAAAACAGGATATTAAAAGTGCCACCCAGTAATTGAAGGGGTTAAACAATGCAGAGACCAACATAGTGAGCACGGTGAAGCAGGAAGCGACCATTCTTCTGAACGAGTGGTGTTTCTTTCTCAACAACTGCTGGTGGAAGAGCTCGGGAGATGGGGGTAAATAATTTCTCTATATAAAAAAGTGAAATCAAGCGCTTTAAGTGTTTAATAGGTAATATTAAGCACCAGTCCCATAATGTGTTAGCTCTCAAACACAAAAGCGTAAACAGTAACTTATAACAAATTCATAATAACGTTGATTCAGTGTATACTCTACTATTACTATTATGGCAGTACATAACGAACAAACCATATGTAACATAATATCTGGTTAGGTTATATATCTCATGTTTATGTTATATGGTGAATGTTACTGAAAACAAAAAACATTCTCTGTTCAGTTACGGTCATAATACACCCATGTCCTCACATATCTAGCATTATTTTACTCTTGGCGCTATTATGTACCACAACAACACTCGATTTACCTACTACAGTGTGTACAAAATTAAACCTCTTAACAAGCACGGGGGCTGTTTCTCTCACCATGTTTTAAACCTCTACAGGATGGATCCTTGACTAGTAAACAACACTATATATGGCGGCTACGACGTTGAGATATCTAAATCAACTGACACGAAACACATCTGACACGAAATACAACTAACACGAAACACAACTGACACGATACACAACTGACACGAAACACAACTAACACGAAACACAACTAACACGAAACACAACTGATACGAAACACAACTGACACGAAACACAACTGACACGAAACACAACTGACACGAACACAATCTAATACGAAACACAATTCTGACACGAATACAACTAACACGAAACACTGAAACACAACTAACACGTGAAACACAACCGATGCGAAACACAATCGACATGAAACACGAATCCGACACGAAACATTGGCCCGACACAGAACAACTGACACGATAAGGATAACTGATAAACACAACTGACTAACGATACGAAACACAACTGACACGAAACACAACTGACACGAAACACAACTAACACGAAACACAACTAACACGAAACACAACTGATACGAAACACAACTGACACGAAACACAACTGACACGAAACACAACTGACACGAAACATAACTGACACGAACACATAAAAGCAAGAATCCAGAAAATATGTCTTTATTATCAAGTGGTACGGCATCACCTCCATATGTTATCAGCTCCACAGGTAAGCCAGCTGTGTCTCGCCTCAGTGAATCTTATATTAAAGGAAGTGTGTGTGTGTGTGTGTGTGTGTGTGTGTGTGTGTGTGTGTGTGTGTGTGTGCGTGTGTGTGTTAGGGGTCTCTATCGCGGATGATTGGATTGTGAACGAAGAAATGAAAGCGTTGGCCCAGTTGTAGTGACGGAAGATTAGTGTTATCAGCGTGATGTTGGCAAGGTGGTAGTGATAGTCAGTGGCTTACGAAAGACGAAAGTACTGGAGTAAATGGCCATGTCAAGAGGTAGTAGAATAAGTAGTCATGTTAACGGTACGGAAAGTTGTGAGGTAAGTAGTTATACAAAGATTAAGGAAAGTAGTGGTGTTAAGAAGATATTTTTAGGGATGAAGGAAGTACTCAGGTAGGTACTTACACGAAATTTACGAGAAGCAGTGAGGTAAAAAATAAAGGAACTTGTAAGGCAATAAATGAGGGAAGTAGGAAGGTCAGGCGTAAGGGAGGTAGGAATTGAGAGTATATTATCATTATCATTATTATTATTACTGCTATCATCATCATCATCATCATCATCATCATCATCATCATCATTATCACTCCTGCAGAATATTAATGTCAACAGAGTGCAAAATGACTTAAGTTGTTTTTGGTGAGTCCTCTTGTGATAAAATATTCCCTGTGTTATCCTGTGTTATGTATGGCGTTGACAGCAGTTGTGTACACCTTGAAAAATATATGAGTCAGGGTGTTATGTATACACGTGTGATGTTTGCAGGGCGAGCTGCCTTGAGAGCGTCATTATCGTAAAAAGAAAGTCTCGGGTACTTGACTTTCTCTCTGATTATTTCCCTTTCTCTTTTTTTTTCTCTCTTTTCTCTATTCTTCGTGACAGGCGCAACACTCTCTGGTGTCTTGAAAAGGAGGAAAATTATCAAGAACTTGGGACAGTGTTATATGATCATCGTAATAGTAATAATAATAATAATAATAATAATAATAATAATAATAATAATAATAATAATAACTGGAATCGAGTACAACAGCTGTCCTGAATCAAAGAAAACGTGGAGAATCTGACATCATTAGCAGACAGGAGATAAAAACAGACTCTGACATCACTTTGAACATCACAAAAAACTCTTCACATCACTTCAGGGACCATAAATAAATTCTGACATCATTAATATGAACAGATGTTTAATCACTAAGTCTTACAAAGGAAATAAAAGAAGGAATCACTAAATGTCTATGTTAGCCACAGATAAAAGAACGAAATGAGTAAATCAAACAATAACAAAAGTAAATGAAATTCTTGGGTTACAGTGGCGCAGGAAAGGACCATCCAGCCAGGTGCGTGCCGGTGTAAAGTCATTATCATTTGTGACGGTAAAGCAACAACACTCCATTTTGGTCTGAAATCTGAAGTCCATTTAGCACTAGAGGAGGTTTTTCCTGTGGTAATGGGAACTCTATTAGTGCTTTTCTAACACCCTCAGCCAGCTAGGGTGATAAACACAACAGGGTTTCTCTATTTTGTTAATATTTTTTTTTTTAGGAGTTCTTTTACTCACCTGTTGGCAATCTGGTAATAACTACAGCCAATGACAATCCCATATGAAGATAAACCCCTGACACTATTCTAACCAATTAGGGCTCATGTACCGGGAAAAAACAACTTGAAGGTTTTGTAACGTTGAAAAAAGAAAAGCGAAAATACTTCAAGGATTAGTTTGTCTTTCGCCTCAGTGGACGAGCAGAAGCGCAGGCCGGGGATTGTGAGAGAGGGTGGCAGGATTAATGTTGGGGTGAGGAAATTAACAAAGGTCCAGGAAAAACTTGGTCAATCCCACCTGCAAAAGGGATATGGGGATTAACGTAGAGGGGTGTGAGGCAACCTTGTCTCCGCCTCTACCTATGAGGATTGTGAGATAACCTTGTCTCCTCTCTACCTCTTTATCAATCTGTATGTCTATCACTATCTATCTCTCTCTCTCTCTCTCTCTTTCTCCCCCTCTCTCTCTTTCTCTCTCTCTCTCTCTCTCTCTCTCTCTCTCACTACATCTGTTGAGATAAGTTGACCCCTGCATAAGACATCCCCGGAGTCTCTCTTCCTTTATGCTCGCCCACTTGTTGTTGTTCCCTGGTTCCTTTGTTAAACATCTTCACTGGGTAAGGGTCGGCGTGAGAGACCCCTACCATGGACGCTATTAGTACTATCCACTCAATAGTTCTGGGCGTGCGACTGATATACTTGTTAGTTCGTTTATTTTGTAGAGTACATCTTGATTACTGGTTGTTCTTTGTAGAGTACGTCTTAATCACTGGTTGTTCTATGTAGAGTATGTCTTGACCACTGGCTGTTCTTTGTAGAGTATGCCTGATCATTGGTTGTTCTTTGTAGAGTATGCCTGATCATTGGTTGTTCTTTGTAGAGTACGTCTTGATCACTGGTTGTTCTTTGTAGAGTACGTCTTGATCACTGGTTGTTCTTTGTGGCTGACATGAAAGGTATCCTCAATATAGAGTCAGAGTTCATACCTGCTGTATACTTGATCTCTCACCTCTTACTGGAGTTTGCCGTCATCAGTTGGATCACTTTACCTACAGGAACAATGACCAAGTTCAAGAGTCTCTTCCAGGAGGAGTTTGGTTCCGAGATTTCCCATAGGATGAGTAGGGGGGAAGGTATCTTATAAGCCTCCTTGGAGACAGGAGGGAGGGAGGGGGAGGGATTCTCAGGTTATTCTTAGAAGCAAGGAAGAGCTTTCAAAGAGAAGATTAATTCCCTGGATTTCCAAAGGAGCGCGGGGGACGGGGAGTTGAGGGAGTTAGTAAACACCTTCCTCCCTCCTATCCTCAGAAACAGGAAGACTTTTCTTATTCCTCTACCAGTTACTCCTAAACCTCCCACCTTTCCTCTCCCCCGCAAAAGAGAAAATTTTTCTAGATTTCCCTTCAGCCTAGACTTCCTATAGGTGTTGAAGAGTTTGTGAGTCCATCCTGCAATGCAAGGGTCCCAGAACCTCCCTCTATCGCATAAGTGCCCCTTAGCCTTCCCTACCACAAGTTCCAGAGCCTTCCCTACCACAAGTCCCAGAGCCTCCCCTTACAACAAGTCCCAGAGCCCTCCCCTTACAACAAGTCCCAGAGCCCTCCCCCTTACAATAAGTCCCAAAGCCTTACCCTACTACAAGAGCCCCAAAGCCTCCTCCTACCACAAGTACCAAAACCTCCCCCCCCCCCTATCACAAGTCCTGGAGCCTTCCCCTACCACTAGAGTCCCAGAATCTTCCCCACCATGAGGATCACAGAGTCTCCTCCACCACAAGAGCCTCACACCCTTCCCCTACTTCAAGAGTCCCAGAGCCTCCCTCTACCACTATGAACACACCTCTTGTTCCTCCTCCACTTCAGTAGTGACTGGAGTACAGGATCAGCCAATTACTGTATCGGTTTCTCGAGATTTTTGTTTAGTCTCGCCCGGCCTCCCTTCCCTGCCTCATACCTTACATGGTTTGTCCTTCTGTTGCCTTTATTGGTACTGGCTCATATTGCTACAGTGGTACATGGTGCTGCTCAACTATTGCACAATGTTGCTAGAGAGTTACATGATTTTGACTGTCCTGTTAAATATTGGTTGCAATGTTACATGATGTATTGTTGCATGACGCTGCTACGTGGCTACTAAATTGTATGATATTGATTAAAGTCTTACGTGATATTGACTACAGAGTCGCATGATACTGAATACAGCGGTGTATGATACTGAATTGCATGTTACACACTGATTGTAATGGTGAGTAAGGTTATTGCATTGTTGCATGATACTGCTAGTGTTAGATGATATTGCCTAGAGAGTTGCATGATTTTGCCAGCCATGCTACACGGTGGTTGCGAGCTTGCCCTGTGTTATTGCATTCTTGCATGATGTTGAGGCATAATTTTGATGACAATGATTCATGATGCTACCAGCCATGTCGGATGATATATGGTTCTTCTGACACCTGCCCCCTGTACTTTTTCCTTAGCCATGGGTACGACTAACCTGTATGGTAGTTTGGAACCTTTATCAATGCTTAAGTGTCATCCAATTATAATTCCTTCTGAACTATATAGCTGATGAAGATTGGTGGGGGTAAGGGACAATTTTAGCTCCTCTCTCTCCTCTCCTTAGATGAGTTTGGTGGCCGAGTGTATATAATGCTCGCCTTGACTAACATTCGCTTCTAGAAAACTACCATTTCATATGCTAAGCCTGACGAAGACAGTGTCAAAGTTACGGAAGAACGCGGCCGTACTCAGAAATACGTACAGGGCAACAAACGCGTAGGAATAAATATTAATGTTTAGAATAATAGTATTTTATTATTATTATTATTATTATTATTATTATTATTATTATTATTACTATTATTATTATTATTATTATTATTATTATTATTATTATATGACAGACAACATCACTTTACATACTCTCCTCACCTAGTAACTCGCCTTCCTCGCCTAGATCCTCACCTGACAACACTCACCTGTCTTGTGTTTCCAGGTGGGAGTAATATTACTGTCATGTGTGTGTGTGTGTGTGTGTGTGTGTGTGTGTGTGTGTGTGTGTGTGTGTGTGTGTGTGTGTGTGTGTGTGTGTGTGTGTGTGTGTGTGTGTGTGTGTGTTTGTACGACTGTGTATTTCCTTTATCTCTGTGGATGATATTAACATTATATTTATCTTCTCTATTCATCATCCCTTTCCTGCCTCTCTCTTTCTCTCTACATCCCCTCTTTACTGTCTTCCTCCCCTCCTTCCCACCTTCCCCTCTCTCTCCAACCCTTCATTCCCCTTTCCCTTACCTCCTAACTACGTCTCTCTCTCTCTCTCTCTATCCCACCTCCTCCTTCCCCTCCCACCTATCACATTCCCACTCCTTCCTACTCTCTCTATCTCTCCTCTTCCCCCTCCCTCCTTCCCGACCCTTTCCCCTCGCTCTCCCCTTACCCTTGTTCCAGATATTGCTGTGCCACCTTCCCGTCATGTGATGGCTCCCCTCCAACCCTAAAGGTCATGTCTAGATGGTATTCCTAACCCTAATGTCATGTTGTATGTCACTAACGACGCTTCTGTAAAAGTTGTGGTTATTATTAGTAGTAGTAGTAATTGTGTTGTGAGTATTATTATCATTATTATTATTATTGTTAGCAGTATTATTGTGATTATTATTATTATTATTAACTGCATTATTTTTGGATTATTTGAACACGAGAGAACAGGACTGATGAATGTTCAAAACCTCTGGAAGTTGCATCTCCCTCCTCTCTCCTCTCCTCATCACCCCCACCCTCCCACCCTCCATTACCCCCTCCTTCCCTCCATCACCCCCTCCCTCCCCTCCTCACCCCCCCTTCCCCTTCAGTCACGGAGATTAGGGCCTAGTCTTACCCCGAGACTGTGTTGTCCCTTTGTGAGGCGGCCCGCGAGAAAGACCAGCTAGCCCCTCTAACCCACATACAAAGGACGTTAGCAATCTGTATCGCCTCCTCTTCTTCCTTCCCTCTCTTGCTTTCATTTTATACTCCCCTCTCTCTCTCTCTCTCTCTCTCTCTCATCCCCTCCTTCTCTATGTTCTCATCACTTACCTCTCTCTCCTTCCTCTTGTGTTCCCATCATCACTCATCCTCTCTCTCTCTCTCTCTTCGCTGTTGTTTATCTTTATCAGGTATCTTTGTCTTTCGTATTTTGTTTATGTTATCTATCATCATTCTTCTTCTTTTATTCTCTTCCTTCGTTGTTTTCACTTAATGTATTTAATTTACTACATAATTCACTATTTTTTTCTTGTTTATCATAGTCAGTCATTTTGCCTTATCCCCTCTTTTCATTATTCTCTCTCACCCTCTCTCTCTCCTTCTCCCCATTATCACTTTTTTCCCTCCTTATCTCCTTCTATCACTCGCCCTCTCTTTCCTTCCTTCCTTCCTTCCTTTCTTTCTTTCATCACTCATCCACCACATTATCATCTTTCCTTTCACCTCTCTCTCTCTTTCTTATCTACTTACCATTCATCACTACCTTTCTTCTTCCCTTTCATTTCTCCATGCATCATTTTCTTCTCCCTTCCTTCCTTCCCATGCTCCCACACGCTGATGATTCATTCATCTCCCTCTCCCCTCACCCTTCTCTCCCTCCTTTCACCCCTTACTTCTTCTTCATTCCTCCCTCTTTAATATTTAGTTTCTTCCTCATCCCCAGTTCTTCCTTCTCTCGTACCTCCCCAGTTTCTCCCTCCCTCCCTCCCTCTTTTCTTCCAATTCTCCTCCTCCCTTTGCCAACTTATCTCCTTCCTTCTACTCATCCTTCCTGCCTTTCCTCCTCCCTCTTTTTCCAATTCTTCTCCTCCCCCTCCTCATGTTCATGTAGTAGCGACAAGTCTCTTTTTCGTCAACTAAGCATTGGCGTTCGGTGCTTCTTGTTATTTTCTTTGTAATTGTGGGTTTTTTTTCGATTGACTTGGGACAAGGTCGTACTCAACATTATATATACAAGGTCGTACTCAACATTATATATACAAGGTCGTACTCAACATTATATATACAAGGTCGTACTCAACATTATATATACAAGGTCGTACTCAACATTATATACACAAGGTCGTACTCAACATTATATACACAAGGTCGTACTCAACATTATATACACAAGGTCGTACTCAAAATTATATACACAAGGTCGTACTCAACATTATATATACAAGGTCGTACTCAACATTATATACACAAGGTCGTACTCAAAGGGACAGGATATATTTTGGGTTGGTGTAATACTAAGAAGATTAGTCACTTCACTTATGAGTACTAAAGAGTTAAAATATTATGCCTGGAAGGATAGATAGATAGACAGATAGATAGATAGATAGATAGATAGATAGATAGATAGATAGATAGATAGATAGATAGATAGACAGATAGATAGATAGATAGATAGACGTGAATAATGCTGTCCATTATAACCGTGTCGTGTCTATATCCTCAGATTTATCTACTGTGCTCTACTGCCAGACATTTGCCATTGTTGGATAGTGTATTTTTTCTCGCCATCTCTGCCAGTAGCTACAGTTTCAGTGTCCTTTAAACAATATTCACTACGCATAGTTTCCACTCTTGATTAAAACTTTAAGATTTTGTATATTTTTGTGAGGTTTATTCACCATTTAACAAGAGCCAATAGAACCATGACTGTGTAAGTTACAGTGGACACGGTATGTCGCGGCAGCACGGAGCCCATGAGGCTCTTTTTCGGTACGTGAGATGGCAGAGCGGCCGACACTGCACACGACCACTTTCACTGGCGCTCACTGTAAAGTTAGGCACCCATCTACAGCTGGGAGGACCAGGAGTGCCCTGAGCACGAACAGACGACACATAGGACATGAGGCGAGCGCTGTATCCACTCGGCCGCCACATCCAATCAGTGCCATCTAATAGTGTTTCTTTGTTAGCGGCCATGTGTTAGTCAAAATAGATTTGATAAAACACTTTATCACTATTTTCTCCAAATCTCAGCCTTCTAGCTAAAGAAGTGCCTAAGATTACCCCGGACAAGTAAGAAAACAAACAATAACCAAATAAACAGATCATCCACTAGGTATCCCCCCCCCTCCCCCCCCTTTTCGCATTTGTGGTGTAATGGTCAGCATATTCATCTCGCAAGTGGGTGGACCCGGATTCGATTCCCTGGCAGGGTGAAACTATGGGCAAGTTTCTTTATGCCATTTGCCTCTGTCTACCCAGCAGTAATTGGGAACTTGGATGTTAATCGATTTACGGATCGTGTTCCGGGCGAGTTGTCCGGTCTTCTCGAACTATTCTTTGTGACTGGGTCATGCAACTCGTTAACCCAGGATATGGTTGTTGTGTTGGCGACAGCTTCTACACCTTAAACAAATTCACACCAAGGTGGTCCTAGGGCAGGACATCCTCGTTACACGAGGGGGAACCATTATTATTATAAACAGATACACATCTTTACTGTAACACAAAATAAATCTGGAAGTACGTCAATGTCGTTTGTTTAAAAGTGATCTTGAACAAAGCAACGCATGGTGTTGTGACAATCTTGCAGTTGTGAAATTCATCTTTAATTTTTTCTTGGTACTGTGCTGCCAACTTTTATGTAATGTGTATCTACATCACAGAAAATATCTCTATACTAAAAAATTAAGGAATGTACCGACCCTTACACAAACCGAAGTTTTAGAGGATGAAAAGAAAGGAGGAATAAAGGCTGAGAGGAGGGAGAATGGGAAAGAGGGATGGAGGGAGGTAAAAAGAGAGGTAGGAAGGGGGAAGCCGCTGCAGGTCCTTTGTGTAGTGAGACGCACAGTCATGTCGTCAAGAGAGGCGCCCGCCGCCAAAAGTTGGCAGAGACATGCAACACATGATCCCTGGCCTGAGGGTGATATATATATATATATATATATATATATATATATATATATATATATATATATATATAATTCATGTAAAATGTATCAGTATATTTCAAATGTGTCAAGATACAAGAAATCAGTAATGAAAAACGTGAGCCCAAGACGGCGACGTGTGGTGTGGCGCCCCCAGCAGCAGTGTGTTGCGTTATGAGCTGGGGCGGAATATTAGACTCTTGAGCACCGAGGCTTGGTTTGATATTAACATTGTCATCAAAGGAAGGCAAACACACATGTCTAAATCAATACCTCGTCAAACCGGAGGTACGCCACCACTGTAAGTATTCACGCCAGTCAGCGGAACGATGATGTGACAAGTGTTGCCACAGACTCTGAGCAGTTTTACGCACCTCGACACGTTGATGGTCACGATGATAGTAAAGAGTGGACAGGTATACAACCACATGACACCACAGTAAGTTGGTGGAGTCAACCAGCAGGACTGAACCACAGTGAAAAACAATCAAATGCTGAATAGACTTTAACAAGAGTTTGGTGTGTGTACATGCGTAGGTCACAAAATAATAAGTTTTTGTACATGTTTGTATTGCGTGCCAGACACACACACACACACACACACATACACACACACACACACACACACACAGAGGAGTAAGAAACAGTGCTGGATGACGAAACAAGATCAACAGAGATTAATGATGCGGGTAGTGAGAAAGAACTCCGCCACGCCCTCCTCCTCCACATAAAGATCACACTCATTAATCAAGTCAACATTTGCCCTCAGCCAAGACACTCAAGAGACTCGTACGCTAAACTTACCCTTTCCCCTCCCTTCCTCCCCTCTCTTAATCCTTTCCCCTCTATTCCCTTACGTCCCCACTTCTTTCCTCTGATCCATTTCCCCTCCCTTCCTTTCCTCTCTATTCCCTTTCCTTTCCCTCCAATCTCCTCCACTTTTTTCCCTCTCCCCCCCTCACTTCCTCGATGGTGATAAGCACGGGCACTTAACTGGCTGATTCAAGTGTAAGTGTTTGTACTCAAAGTGGTTAGAGTTACGACATCGCTATTCTATCATTAGGTTAGGTTAGGTTAGGTTAGGTGACGGGTAAACGTATAGCAACCGTGAGCAGTGGTGGTGATGGTGAGAGGTGGAGACGGTGATGATGGTGAAAGATGGTGGTCAAATAAGGTGAGGAGAGAGAGAGGGATACAGACTCATTGACCTTCAGTATATAACATCAAAACGTTACTTTAACTTTCTTGCTTTGTCGACAGCGGTTGGTGATGCTTAGCGATACAGTCGGCTAAATAAATTCGCAGAGATCTCAACAAATTTAAGGTAGAACAACCGATCTGGTAATAATGTAAAAGATAAGGGAGAGACTCAGTGGTAAGGGAGGAGAAGGAAGAGGAAGAGGAGGAGAAGGAAGAGGAGGAGGAGGAGGAGGAGGAGGAGGAGGAGGAGGCTTCATTTGAGTGACAGGTAGTACAGGTGTATCATTCATTTGGGAAGCGAGTTTTCCTTTTTTTTTACACCTTTACCAGATCATTTGCACCACCTTATATTTGTTGGGTCTTTTGCGAACTTATTTGACCTCGTAAGTATAACTCCTTCTCCAGTACATTTACTGAGCGAGTAAGAATGATAACACCTGTAGTTAACGGGATGAACGAGGGACGGGGGGGGGGTCAATAAACTCGATTACCAGACAGCAAGACGATCGTTCCAAGTTAACTGTGTGCATATAGAGTCCACACGACACGAAGAGGAAATGAACTGGGGGAGGAGGGAGAGAGTAGGTGGAGAAAGAGAGGAGTAAGGGGAGAGGAGGTACAGAAGAAGAAGAAGAAGAAGAAGAAGAAAGGGAGGGTAGTAAGAGCAGATGGAAACAAGGGTAATGAATGACGGAGAAACAAGGGAGAGAGAGGGAAGTATGGGAAGTGGCAGAGGAAGAGGAAATGGGAAGACCTCAAGGGAAAAAGGGAAGAGGATTTAAGAAGAGGGGAGATGAACAAAGGGCAAGGAGAGAGAGAGAGAGAGAGAGAGAGAGAGAGAGAGAGAGAGAGAGAGAGAGAGAGAGAGAGAGAGAGAGAGAGAGAGAGACACGAAGGGATGGAGAGAAATAAACTAGAATAGGAAGAATAGAAGAAGGACGAGGAATAGGAAGAGAAGGAGAAGAAAGATGACCGAAGATAGAGAAGGAAGACAGACAGACATAGATAGATAGATAGATAGATAGATAGATAGATAGATAGATAGATAGATAGATAGACAGGCAAACAGATATTTATACAGACACATATATACTAGACGATACAATTTTTACAACCATTCTGAACACAAAGAACTATACATCAACTTGGAAGACAAAAACTAAAAAAAAAAAAAAAGTTACATTTAAAACTGAATTCATTTAAGACATCTCTCTCACGCTTCACTCAACTCCTGCCTAATATAATATAAATACCCCATCTGTCTTAGCATTAGTAATTGAAAACTCGATCCATGAGACACGGTCATAAGAATTAAAAACAACTTTCCAATGTTATAATCCCCAGGAACCGAGAGACCGGGAGATGAAGTCGTTATAAGAAGAAAAGACTCTCTTCTCCGCCGTGTATCTGGAAGCTGTTTCACTCTGGATTAATCTCTGGAAGTTAGGGAAGTATTAAGAGTGTTAAGACCGGTCGCCCGCCACTACACCTGCGTGGAGAGGCGAGGCGAAGCGATAGGAAGGTGGAGGTGGAATGGCAGGGTGAAGTTTACATTAAGTTTATTATTATTATTATTATTATTATTATTATTATTATTGGTAGCAGTAGCAGTAGTATCAATGTGTGTGTGTGGGGTAGGTAGGTAGGTAGGTAGGTAGGTAGGTAGGTAGGTAGGTTGGAGGTAGGGGTAGGTAGGTAGGTAAGGTAGGTAAGGTAGGTAGGTAGGTAGGTAGGTCACACGCACAGGTCTTTCATAGGACATTCATCAATTCGGGGTATTTATACATATATACAAGACAAGTCCATTCTCTAGCCTCACGTTAAGAAGAAGACAAAGAGCCAATGTCACTTCAAGTAGGAGAATGTTAGTAGTTGTTCCCTCAAGTTGTTGCTTTACATTAGTTACCTGAAACACAAAAAGTCGAGAGTTTTTGCATCTACTCCACTATATCCTTGTTTGGTCGTAAGTTAAACACAACCAATGGGAGACACTGACCATCACAACACACTACCAAAACCTTAAGTGTATATAAGACCCATTGTTATCAAGAGGCTCCCCCCCCCCTTCCTCTCCTCCAATGATGACTGACCTCCCTCCCGCTCTGTCCCCTCAAGTCGTAGGATTATCGAGTGGCATTATTGAGGTAGACGTCAAGCCTTTGAAGGACCCTTAGGCACTCCTTGCTACTTCTCTCCCATGTAAAAAAAAAGAGAGAAAAAAATAGTATCCCTGTATTGAAAGCTGGAGTACCAAACTGATGAAATTTTAATCCTTTAATTAAAATGTTTTTGCTGTCACTGTGTATTGTGTTATTGTTATTAATCCGTATCATTGTTCTTCAGCTCGGTAAAAGACGTGTGTGTGTGTGTGTGTGTGTGTGTGTGTGTGTGTGTGTGTGTGTGTGTGTGTGTGTGTGTGTAAAGTGGTATATCGAGTCATCCTCTGCTGCCTCCCACGTTAATACTCGATGATGATCACCTAAGTGGGTTACCGTCGATGTCTACGAAGAGGGGGGATAAGACCATGAGGGACAATGTTGTTATTCTTCTTGGCTGACCGAGGGAGGGATTACCTACTTGACCCCCAAGATTACTTACTTGAGAAAGACTCCCTGGGTTACTTACCCGAAGGAGACACATGATTAATACCTTGAAGAAGTCTCAAGGCTACTTAGTCGTGGAAGACTCTCAAGGCTACTTACTCGTGGGAGACTCAAGGCTACTTAACCTTCTTAATATCACTGGGTAATTCTTCAGAAGACTGATATTGTGACAGCTGATATTCACCGAATGACTGTAGTGAGTCTCTCTCTCTCTCTCTCTCTCTCTCTCTCTCTCTCTCTCTCTCCTTACCTCCTATCACACAGACGCTGGGCAGATATGGTAAGAGAAAAAAAATCGATATAGGGAGTGAAACAAGACGTTCAGATACACCATAACCTGTACACAAGCATAGAGAGTGAATCATTAACCTTTAAACCGAGGCTCCATTCTCTCCACGGAAAAAAATAGTACTGAGGGACGGTAACCCCAGCCCACCTTCCACATCACACAGGCTATTGATGGGTTTTAATTTGTAGGGCCAATTCCCCCGTAACAGATTTATCGGGGATCAACAGCGATATTTTGAAGAAAAAGTTATATTGCATTTTAAATTTGATTGTTTTTTTTATTCTATTCATAACCCAATAGGTACCATCACGCTATTTACTAAAAAAAAGATGTAATTTTATTAGACTTTTTCTATGTCTTATTGTTCCGGACGACAGACATATCTAAACGACACATATCTGATCATAAGTTCCCTGAAGACTTATTTATACGTTAAAATTATATACGATAAACCATATAAATTGCACATTACATATTATATACATTTCGCACGATGTACATTTATAATATTAATGTCACATAATAGACGGTGTATATATTACGTATTACTTATTAAACTGAAAATACGTTATATTGTTAACAACCGCGGTGTGTGTGTGTGTGTGCGTGTGTGTGTGTGTGTGTGTGTGTTTGTGTGTGTGTGTGTGTGTGTGTGTGTGTGCCTGCAGTAGATCAATAATATCGACGAGTGAAGGACTTTCTTTATTCCTTATTGTCTTATGTACTTTTTTTTTACAAATTTTCAAGTTTCTGTACAATGACTCCTGTTGTTTACCCAGTCTAGGAGGGTTGTCGTCTTAGCATCAAAGAGTAGGTGGATAATGGTCTTGAGGTCACCAGAGTTCCTATCATTGGTCGCCTTTCCTCCTAAGCCTCTCGCCACTGGAAAAGTATCGCTAAGCATCACCAACAGTCGTCGACAAAGCAAGAAAAGTGAAGTAACGTTTTGATATTATATGTTAACTGTCAATGAGTCTGTATCCCTCTCTCTCCTCACCTAATTTCACCACCATCTTTCACCATCATCACCGTCACCACCTCTCACCATCACCGTCACCACCACTTCTCAAGGTTGCTATACGTTTCCCCGTCATTTAACCTAACCTAACCTAACCACATCTCACCGCCACTTTACACAGAAGCCTTACCCTGAGATAAAAATATATTGCCCTCTCTACTATCAATATTGTTTTACTCTCACTAAACTCAGTTAATCTAGTGCTTTACAGGGGACCGCTTGGAAGATATCCCCTTGACACAATAAGTATATTCTGTGTTCTTCTGCATCCTCATGTCTTATATATGATGAACAAAATGAGGATATGTAACGAATTATGCCGTGTTTAGTGATCGATCAGTTTATAGTTCCATGTGAGGAGATAGAAGCACTTCGTTATAGTTTACAGGGCCAAATTTTTCCTGACTCAGTATATTGAGCAAGTGGAGACACCCTAACCCAGCATGCAAATAAGTGGACATGCCTAACCTTGCACATAAAATGAGTGGACACCTTTAACTTGAAGTGAATTCAGGTAAAGTAAATTATTTCTCCCCAGATAGCGACCAATTTAACATAATGTTTTTCCTTAAGTGAACGAGACCAGGACCCAGGGAGCGAGTACCTCCAGCTACCCTCCTGACCAGGGTCCATCGAGGGGGTCCTGGCTCATGCGGGAGACGACGACGAGGCAGTATATTGGCACACAACCTTGTTTCTCTTCTCTAGCAATTGGGTTTCGCTATGCACTCGTGTCAGTGAAAGTAACGTCGCCTCCGTAAAAAAACGAAAAAAAATGTCAGTCTTAAGTTCCAAGTAAAATAGTTGACGGGTTTTTGTTACAAGTGACAGTAGAGGCTGTAGTCATGGAGATCTGTCTATATTTGTAATTTAAACATGGAACGAATAAAATTAAAAATATTGAACAGATATTTCAATAGACAGAAATTCTAAAACAATATGAAAATTTCAGATGTAAAATAATAAATTGTGACGTCAACATTTTTATTTTTAATGATGTCAAAGTAATAATTATGAGGTATAGATAACTTAGACTTTACGAACAGAAAAAAAAAATATGTTAAAAAAAAGAATTGACGAAATCCTGAAATATTTAACCTAACTGCGATGGATTAACCTTTAAGTATCCGATCACTACTAATTCCTCCCTTCATCCTGGACGCTCGCCACATCATAACTAGTCATCCCGTCTGTCTTGCTTAGTCGTCATCATCATAGTGTTTTATCATTCCTCCTCCTACATCACCCTCCCCTCTCTCCTGCAACTCCCTCCTCCATCACTCCCTCCTCCATCACTCCCTCCTCCATCACTCCCTGGCTCCCTTCATCACCTCGGCCCAGGGAGCTTTCGATTAACCTGAAGAGCGATCATTGTGTGGCAGGAGGCGAGCGGTCACCTACAATAACAAGTTAAGGGGAGAGGAGGCAGGGAGAGGGGGAGGGGGAGGGGGGTTAGGAAGGAGGAGGGAGTATTCAATCACCCTTCTCGATGATTGATCAAGCTTATTCTCTCTCCCTCGTCGGTAATTGATCAGTTTCTCATATATCCTGTCTGCCTCGGCTGTTTATTGTTTGTTCGGTCATTTCTCTCCCTTCGTTGGTGATTGAGAGCCGTTTCTGGTGACTTAATTCGTTGGTGATTGATCAACATTCACACTTTTCGTCGGTGATTTGATCAACTCTTGACTCATACTCTTTGATGATACAGATCAATTACCTTGGTGATTGATCAACTATTTTTATCTTCCTTCGTTGGTAATTTATCAACTTTTACACCACCTCGAACCCACCCCTCTTCCTACCTTCCACCCCCCCCACCTCTCCTCCTCCTCCTACCCCCATTCTTCTCCCCCTTCACCTCCCCCCTCCCCTATCGTCGGTGATGGATCAGTCTTGCCCTGAGAAGCGGACGGTCCGTACATCAAGTGTTACTATAGAAAGACAATAGCCCAGTTTCACACACACACACACACACACACACACACACACACACACACACACACACACATATGGAGAGACAACGCCTATTACCTCTTCAACATAGGTACAGTAGTTGTTGAAGATTGTTGTTGTTGTAGGGGGAGACTGATACAGGTAGTTGGTGTAGGGGGAGACTGATACAGGTAGTTGTTGTAGGGGGGACTAATGCAGGTAGGAATGACAGAACACAACACAAACGACGATTATGAAATGAAAGTTTCCGCTTGAGAGAGTAACGACGATGGAAACAGTTGATATACAGATGAATAGAGTGGGTGGGGGAGAGGGGAGAAGGAGGAGGTGGGGAGAAGGAGGAGGTGGGGAGGAGAGGACAGGGGAGGGAGGTGATGGCAGGAGGTGATGGGGAGGTGGTGTAAAAAGAAGTGTTGATACATAGATGAATAGAGTGGGTGGGGGAGAGGGGAGAAGGAGGAGGTGGGGAGGAGAGGACAGGGGAGGGAGGTGATGGCAGGAGGTGATGGGGAGGTGGTGTAAAAAGAAGTGTTGATACATAGATGAATAGAGTGGGTGGGGGAGAGGGGAGAAGGAGGAGGTGAATGGGTGGGGGGGAGGGGGGAGGAAGAGAGGGATGAGGAGGAGGGGGAGAAGAAAGAGGAGGAGGTGAAGGGTGTAAAAGAAGGAAGAGCAGAAGACGATGAGATAGGGAGGAGGGAATTACAGGGAAGTGTTTGCAGGGAGAGAAATGTGGAATAAATGTGTGTACTGTATATGGGAGAAAGAGAAAGAGGAGAAAGGGAAAGAATTAATAGAAGGAAGAGTATGGAGGAAGACAAGTCACTGACATGGGAAGGGGAGAAGAGAGAAGAGGGGAGGGGAGAGGAGAGGGAGAGGAGAGGGCAGAGGGGAGGTAGAGGGGAGTTTGGAGGGGTGACAAGGAATGGGCTGTTAATTTTGGAGGGGGAAGGAACGGAAAGGATAGAGGGGAATGTTTAGAGAGGAAGAGGGGAGAGGGAAATACAGAATAATGCTTGGAGAGAGAGAGAGAGAGAGAGAGAGAGAGAGAGAGAGAGAGAGAGAGAGAGAGAGAGAGAGAGAGAGAGAGAGGATGAGGGTGGGTGGGTAAATAAAAGGGATGATGAAGATAAAGAGTGAAGGAATGTGGCTTAGAAGGAGTAAAGAAAGAGGGAGAGAGGAAGGAGCATTAAGGAACTTTAAATGAAAGGAAGGAATAGGAGAGAAAAAAAAGGAAGGGGAGTAAAATAAATTAAAGGGAAGGAAGATAAAAGAGAGGGAAAGATAGAAGGAGGAGAGGAAATAAAGAAGGAAAGTGCTTGGAAGTAAAGGATGACTGAAAGGGAGAGATGAAGGGATGACAAAACAGAATTAGAGTAAATGAGAGAAATAGAATGAATGGAAGAATAGAGGAAATGAGGTTAAGAAAAGTAGATCGATTAAGAGTAAATGGTGGGAGGGAAGAAATGGATAAAGGTAGGATATGAGGACTAAATAACTAAACGGTACGTGGATTAAGGATGGATTCACAGCAAGTGATGAGAGGGAAGGAATGGATGGTGGGAAGAGGGAAAGAAGAAGATGTAAAAAACCGGAATAGATGGATGAAAGAACGGATAGTGGAGAAAACACAGACAAAATGAAGGATAAACAGAGAGAGAGAGAGAGAGAGAGAAGGTGGTACGGTGGGGGATTGAGAGCCATAGATTTTCATCAATCACACATTATTGAGCTATCAATGTCCCGCCCCATTGCGCGCGCCCACCCAAGAAATACAATTTAATGAAATTAGAGAGAGTGAGTGATGGCGCTGCCCCGGCCCCGCGATCTGCCCATTTACCGTAATGACATTTTGGTGTTTGTTCTCTATGTTTCTCTTTGGTTCATATCAGTGTTGGTGAGGACAAGGGGGGTGTTTGTGGCTTTGTTTAATCGTGCTTGTTTCTATATGAGTACAGTGGATGGGTGTTTTATTTAAGCATGTGTATATGCTTCTGTACACATCCACACAAACACATATACAAACACACACACACACACACACACACACACACACACACACACACACACACACACACTGTATATGCAATCTTTTAATCACCTTGTCTCCAGGGGCTGTCTCTTGACTCATGTGTTTTCCTGGGATGTTATACTGTTGTTTTGAGGAGTTAGTCACCTCGAGGAAGACGACTGGGGTGCACGTCAAGTTGCATAAGTTATTATTACTGCAAGATGCAACAAAAATATTGTAGGTCACGATACTGGGCGGAAGTCATGACCGTCGCCAGACAACAGTATCAAGAATATAAGATAATTTTCACTAATATGATCCGCAAGGAAGTCTGACTGCAGACCCCTGTGTGTGTGATTTTGTCTAAAGTAAACTTACATGCACAATTCGGGGAAGAATAATTATAATTATTATTAGTAATAGTAGTAGCAGTAGTAGTAATAGTAGCTGTTATTGTAGTGAAATTATTATTAATATAATTCATTATTTATTTAATTCACATTACCGGTTAGTTATAGTGTTGATTCTTAACAATACAATACATGACAAAAATATAATATTTCCCGTGTATATACTAAGGTAACTGTGAGTAACAGATACACCAAGAACCGCCTCAGTATTAACTAAGAGATCAAAAATATTTTAAGACCACAATATTAAGTCGGATTGCCGTCCTAATTTACCCTCGACTTATGTTACTGTGTCTTAGTTTGTTCCATTAAATACGTAGTAAATAATCTGGGAAGAAGACGTGTTAATGTACCATGACCTCTGCATTAACAACCTCTTAACTTATATTTAATGTTATAGTTGGTGATCAGTCCTTGGAGCTGTGTGTGTGAGAGAGAGAAAGTAGCACTGTTTCCGCCTTAGTTCCTTCCTGGTTAAATAAACGCCTCGCCTCCCTAGTGATTTAGAACACCTTCAAACACCTGTCCCGTCCACTATTCTCGAGGTGGTTGGGGGAGGGGGGAGGGCCTGATACTCCCTTAACACAATGTTCAAGTGATTGCTGACACGATACTTCACCCTCCTCATGTATTCTACCACTGCTCCCCCCTCACCCCCACACACACACTGCGGTGGTTGTGATAATCTCTCTCTAACTCCAGTGTAACATGTATCAAAATTAGAAATATCTACCTTTGACCTACCTGTAATAATATGTAATATGAATAATAAGTTGGTGTTTTTTTTCCCCTTTCACTTGTTCTTTCCTCGTCTCGTGAAGCCTTTCTGTTTTTTTCACGTTCACAATACAGCTCAGGAACTCTCTCTCTCTTTTGTGTTCTCTGAATGGTACTAGTCTACTCCTCCCCTCTCTCTCAGGTTCACAGTAACCAGTCTTTTATTTTCCCCCCCCACACCAAACGCTGAACTTCTTTCCATTCCACCCACCGTAAAAGCCTCTCTCTCTCTCTCTCTCTCTCTCTCTCTCTCTCTCTCTCTCTCTCTCTCTCTCTCTCTCTCTCTCTCTCTTTGTACCTTTATCTAATAGTTGTTGTTTTTTCATCTCCCCCACTACGTAGTTTCATCTGTTTACTTAGTGCTAACCTGATTCTCTTCCTCTCTCTCTCTCTCTTTCCCTGCAGTCTTCCATGAAACACTTACCATTATCTATCCCGGTGTCCCAAGAGGTCCTTTTTACACACCCTTCAGACTTATAAAACTTTACTATGAGAACCAAATTTCAGGTGTATTATTTTTCTATCGGAGTAAGTGAGCAAATATAACTTCACTATCAGGGTAAAGTTATCTAACAGCCTCATGTAGTGTGACTCATGTAATGGTAAATGTTAATATATTTAGCTAAAACAAAAAAAAACATTGATTTATCCTCGTCAGTGTAGTGTGAGGCAGACGCGGCAATATTTTGTACTGGCAGTAATTACGATCAGTTTAATATGTAATAAATATATCACATGTAATAAATTCCACGTGTTTTAGATATCCAGATACCCTCGCTTAATACTCGTTTAATATTACACAAACTCTAAATCCCGGTGAAAAATTATTATCCTTGTAAACAGATTAACAACATCCATCACCTCTACAGAAACATCCGCACATCTGATTACTGACAAACTAAAGATGTTTTTCGTTCGTCCTACAGTAACATCATCGAGGAATGGATATACTTCCTGGCCCTGACTGCAGCACGTACCGCCCTTCCTTACGTGAGTTTATTATCCCGGGGGTTATTGATGCCTCCAGTAATTAGAGAGCGGCCTTAGGTGGAGGGGCGACGCGATATATTCCCAGGAACGCGGTAATGAAGCCACCCGCCTCACTATTTGAGCTTTATAATCATTGAAGACCCGATGGCGCGTATCTGCATCAGAGCACATTCGCGAAAATCCAATTATCCCTGATATTTCACCCTAACTCAGCCTTAATGACCTGAATTGTTGCCGTGGAGGTGTCCAGCGGGAGTTACTACCGCGGGGTGGCGGAAAGGAACGCCTGCTCCTCCACCACCAGGAAAATGTCCCCTCTGAGTCACCGCTATTTGTGATTCACTGTTAGTTGGATCTCTCCCGTTACGAGTCTTTTGTCACTGTTTCTGAGATAATATGCCTTCTCATTTCTCCCGTAATCTTTAATTCCAGTTTGTCATTACGTGATTTTTTTTTGTGTGTGTGTGTGGGGGTTGGGTTGGGCAGAATGCCAGCACTCTGTTTAATGAACGATCCGTGCTCGTGGTGGGTCGATACCGCGTGATGGCTCGATTATACATGATGGGCAGATCCGTATATTTAGAGTATCATTGTTCCCTATAATGTGGTTTACACGATCAGCGGTCTAGTGCATGATCAATGTATTGGTCCAAACATTACTTACGAACAAACTGTCAATGTACTGTGTCTGTTTTTTTTTCCTGTGTCTGGGCCCGATTGATTGTGTGTGTGTGTGTGTGTGTGTGTGTGTGTGTGTGTGTGTGTGTGTGTGAAACTAGAGCGCTGTCCTATAGTAAGGAGAGTTCGCACTTTTACGCGTAATTATGAATGTAAATAATAGAAGAATAAAAAAAACTCCATCATATATTCGCTCATGACTATCGTCCCAACTACGCGCAAGTCGCAAAGACGAAAACACCTGAACCTAACCTAACCTAACCAAACCAAACTTAACCTAACCTAACCTAACCTAACCTAACCTAACCTAACCTAACCTAACCTAACCTGTGACATAACAGATTAAAATGGAGGTGTTAAAATAAACCTCACTATATCGTGTATTTGATATTTACTACTTCACAAATAATTACGTCACTTTACATCAAACTCACTTTTAATTGATGATCTTATATGTAAATTGCTTCTCTCAGGATGTTAAGAGTGAATCACGACCACGAGACATAAACATTCATCTAACATAATAAGAAACGTAGTATAATTATAGATTACACACACACACACACACACACACACACATACACACACACACACACACACACACACACACATACACGAACTAATCGCTATAAGAACAGCCCAGTCCCAACCATTGTAAAAATTATCAATAACTTGTAATAAATCAGTGTATTCACTCCCAGTAAACACTGCTCCTTACACTGTCACTATGTTGAAATGAACTGTAGTTTGAGCTTTTCCCATCTAGTTATTATATGTCTTATTTGTGTCACTTATGTTACTTGTATATTATTTGTAATTCGTAACCCATTCCCCAAATATGTAACTGTATATTTTCAGCCTTCTGGCTGCCAAGCTCTTTCAATAAACCGTTAATTATTATTATTATTATTATTATTATTATTACACACACACACACACACACACACACAGATCAGTATTATTCTTTCAGCGGGGCTTCATTCGTATCAACCTCTGTTTAATAAATCTGAACAACTAATATCTGGCACGACGCGAGTCCCTTACAGTGGCCACTCTACAGTATACGCGTCTTGTTCACTAATGGAAATGTATTTTGTATCGCGTTATAGTTTGTCACAGCCAGACGAATTCAATGATACGAGAATGTTACTTGTATATGAAAGATAATTATCCCTGAATTATTGTTGTGGGTTTGTTAAGTTATGTGTTATGATTAGTTATATTACGTCTCCTCTGAAATAATTAATTGTGGAGTGAATGTTATAAGTTAATGTTTACGTTGCCTTTCCTACACTTTATAATTACAATCCAGCCTATAGTACATTCACCACTGAGATAATTCGCTCACCATAACAGTATTTCTAACCACAACCAAATCCCACCCACCCACCACAACCTGTCTCCACCACAAGTACATTTTCTTTTCTACCATAGCAACTGTACCCCACCATAAACACAAACTATCCAGAACAAGAAAAAAAAACAGCCCCCACCACAACCACGACCACACCCTTCCACCAAGACCAGACCCTTCCACCACGACCACACCCTTCCACCATGATCAGACCCTTCCACCACGACCAGACCCTTCCACCACGACCAGACCCTTCCACCACGATCAGACCCTTCCACCACGACCAGACCTCACCAACAACAACAGCAAAACTCACAGCCAACCACAACACCACCTAGTACACCATAGTAAAATTTCCAGCCCACCACACTAACACTCCACCCACCATATTAACGCCCAACCCACCAACACAGCACCCTACCCACCACAACAACAGTCCCAGCCCACCACAGCAACACCCCACCTACCACAACAACAGTCCCAGCCCATCACAGCAACACCCCACCCACCACAACAACAGTCCCAGCCCACCACAGCAACACCCCACCTACCACAACAACAGTCCCAGCCCACCACAGCAACACCCCACCTACCACACACAACAACAGTCCCAGCCCATCACAGCAACACCCCACCCACCACAACAAACAGTCCCAGCCCACCACAGCACACACCCCACCTACCACAACAACAGTCCCAGCCCACCACAGCAACACCTCACTCACCACAACAACAGCCCCAGCCCACCACATTAACACCCCACCCACCACATTAACGCCCAACTCCACTCAACACAGCACTCCTACCCACCACAACAACAGTCCCACCACACCACAGCAACACCTCACTCACCACAACAACAGCCCCAGGGCGGACATAGCTTTCCCCTGAACATTACTGCAAAACAGAGTTACGGGGCCCAGGTGCCTTGATAGAAAAATTGTTTCTCTACATACACAAGTTTCAGGTCCCTCGGCGGAGCTCTGATTTACACAGAAGGCTGGGCGTTTAGTATAAATGTCCCGCACGTGTCTCAGGAGAGAAACTGAGATAAATAGCCATCGTGTATCAAAGTTCAAGGCCAGAGAAAAGACCCCCCCCCCTCTCTCTCTCTCTCTCTCTAAAACATGAGACATTCCTGTATAGCTACACCAGGGCCTCGATATTCTATATGTTTACGTCAGGTCACAGGGAGGATGTGTTCTTGGACGGGTAGGTGTCTGTGTTGTTTTGTTATCACCATCTCTTAGTGTTACAGTGTGTGTGTGTGTGTGTGTGTGTGTGTGTGTGTGTGTGTGTGTGTGTGAATGAATAAATTGTGTATCGGAGAGTTGCATGTTCTCATATATACAGTATAAGCGTGCGTGTTTGTTTGCAGATATGATATATATGATATAAATGCACGTGAACAAGCCTTTGCGTGTCTCTACAACTACGTTTTTGTGTGACCGTTGGTAACTTGGCTTCCTTCTGAACAGCAAGAAGGTGAATCATAATATTTTCACTACGGTATTCACATAAGGGATCCGCCGTCATAATGAGAGAATTCATTATACCTTGACCTGATAATTAACCGACCTGTGTAAAAACTCGGGTACACGAGGGAGGAAATATTATACCCGATGAAAATTTACTTGAAATCATGTATAATATTTATAAGTTTCTTAAACCACCCAGTGCATCAAAGGTTCAAGGTCAGCTAAGAGATCTTTGTCCAAGAGCTTTGAATAGCAACACCTGTCGTATATCGTCGTATATCTAAAATAAAATAAAATAATGGTGGTGGTGGTGGTGGTGGTGGGGAAAACACGAGCACCAGAAATGTCTTGACGGAATATACATATGACTCATCGCTATTGTGCCGATTGAGAATAGCAGTTAATAGTTTTTTTAAGTCTATGAGTATATATCAGTACGTGTGCGTGTGTGTGTGTGTGTGTGTGTGTGTGTGTGTGTGTGTGTGTGTGTGTGTGTGTGTGTGTGTGTGTGTGTGTGTGTTAAATCAAACCTTGTCAACTAAACACTAAAGTCTTAAAGAGATAAAGTGTATTTCTAGTTAACTGAGACACATCTTTTCTCAGTTTTAACGGTGTATGTCTCCGAGATGAGCAACAGCTCCAGGAGTACTGCAAGGTTGTGTCCTGTCACCTTTGTTGTTTAATTTACTTACAATACCAAGAATTGTAACTGATCTCAAGAGACAGATATTATTTTTATCATTGGTTTTCGTAGATAATGACTAAAGCTATAGAAATGAGATAAATTATTTTGACTATGAAATAACTTAAAGATCATTATTGACATCAGACTTACACAAACTGACAATAGATGACAATAAATAACTTTAAAAAAAATGGTAAAGATATTATATGACATTTCGTGAACACAGTCCTCCGTCTTATCAACTGTCCAATCTGTTGCGTGTTTCTGTGTTACATGTTGGTATGGAACTAAGAACAGGGAGAACGGGAACAAAATGATCAAGGTTTATTAATTCAGTTAAAAGGAATAAAACTTGTATAAGATTACCTAAAAAAATATCGTATTTCTACGTATAAAGTGTCATCCTCTACAGAAAGTTTGATATGGTTTAGAAGTAACTTACAAGTATAACAGGCAATTTATTCCATTTAGTTTTATACTGTGCAACAGCAATGTTCTGAACCAGAGACCTACGGTTCATTAGGATATAATAATTTGTCATTTTCTTCTTTTCTTAATTGATTCTATATGACGTCTGTGCCAGCCTGTGTGTTGTTGTGTGAGCCTCTACTCAATGTGAAGCTTCATTTTATCTTATCTATCTGGTCACAGTGGTGAAACCGTGAACCTATGAACCACTTGGCCACAGGGATGAAGACTTGAGCCTGTAAGCCACCTGGCCAGAGATGAAGCCTTGAGTGTGTAAGCCACCTGGTCACAGGGATGAAGCCTTGAACCTGTGATCCATCTGGTTAAAATGGTGAAGCCTTTAACTTGGGAGTGGGACAAGGGTGAAGCTTTGAGCTTGTGAGCCACCTGACCACAGGGATGAAGCCTTCAACCTGGGAGTGGGAAGGGTAAAGCCATGAACCTGGGAGCCACCTGACCGTGAACGTTACTTTGAGGATATCGACTCGCCTAATAATACCTGTAAATAAGCGACGTGTGATTACGGCATCACCGTCACGCTGAGGTTTATCCCTATTTTTTCATGCAAGTTTTTTGACTTGTGATTATTTTAATATCACGTTGATATCTGAGAAAATACACGTCATATCACAGAGCATTGAGAGGGGATATAATATTTATCTTTTAGAAATCAATTGTTTTCACTAACACAGAGCGTTGAGTCATGCAACTTGGAGTGAAAAACGTGCGTGTAATAGGAGGAGCGGGATGGAGGGGGTGCAGCAGGAGTTGGGGTGAGGGGTTGACGGGAGGAGTCAGGTTTATTCAAGCCATCTGGCAGTTATGTTAAGTATATCATTCGTTATATCAAATCACTAAAAGCCTGTAATATTCCGACCAATACATTGCGGTAAAATTGTATACCAAATCCAGCTGACTGGACCCAGGAATATCAGTCAAATTTTGATGTGGTGGTTTGGTTTACCTGCTCAGGTGAAGAGAAGAGAGGCAAAACTTGTAGTTCAAAAATTCTCCATGAATAAATTGAGATCCGGTATGCAGCGTAAGACTGAAAATCTAAAAAGAGGATCTTTTTATTATATATCGTGATTGGTGGACGGTGCACCAACATATAACGGGCATCATGTGCTGCCTGCGGCCCCGCCATATTTATGAATGAACGAGTGAATAGTAAACATACACCTGATAGCTTCAATTTGGCGGGAGCATCTCTGAGTCTGAGAGCGGTCTTATGTACATATAATTTCTTATTTTCCTCAAGAAATCCCTTGAAGGGCACTAATTGAGAACTTAAATGATATATAAAACTGAATTCATAATAAATTTATGTACATCTTTTTTACTCTTGCATGCTTCTCGCAGTTATATTGCTAATACCTGTACTGTAATAAATGTGTCTTGCCATGGTGTTCCCTCGCCACAACAAAGCCCTAAGATGTCTGTCTTCTGGTGTGTTCTTCTACTCGTTTCTTCCTCTTACACCCAGAGTCGAGGCTTTACACCTTTATGTCAGCAAAACGTTTATCTTGTACCAGGCCATCAATACCTCCTCTGACATGATCTCTTACCCCATACATATTTCACTCCACCTATTACTTTCTTTCCTCCCACTACTCTGTAACTCAATTTACCACTCACTGTTCCCTTAGCTGACATAACCATTTCCAGACATATGAACAATTTCCCTTCCTCCATTCTAACTATATTCAAACTTACTTTCAATTTTCCCTATCTTCTTTTACTATTTACTCTCATTAATTGTGTACATCCATCTTATAACTACAATCTTCCAAACATTCACTAATAAAAACTTTTCATTTGCATCACTCACAAGATCACCATCACTTACATTTACGTTGTCTTCCTTATTAATTAAACAAGTAACTCCCTCTATCATTCTCGTTTCCACTTCTTGTTCTACCCCCCCATCTATATACTGCTGTACAACCACTATCCCATTATAAATTCTTAGCGTAATCCTATACTTTCACTCTGAACTTTAACTTACCGACACATTCTAACATATACTTCACACACCCTTTAAAACCCTGAGTGAAAAAAATATAAATAAAATAAAATATGCCATACAATTTCAAAATCTCCAAATTTAAATAAACATCTTTTTTTTTTTAGATCCATTAACACAATAGACAAATTATTTATCTGTTTTAGAAGCTTATCAGTTTATATTCCTTAACACAAACAGTTGAACCACACAGCATGTTTTAATTTCCAGATCGTCAATAATGTTCCAATAATATCAACTTTTTTTGTGGTAATTGTCTCCATAAGAACTCTGTCAAAAGCTTTACCTAATACAGTTATCACATTTACTCTTCTCTCATTCTTACAGTCATTCTCATCATCATGTTTCCCTTTACTGTATAAGGGACAACAATAGATACACTCTCTCACATCCTCTTGGTGCTCTTGCCTCTCTCCTCCATTAGCTCTTCATTCTTCTCCTCCATTCTTCCACGTCCCATCTTCTATCTTTAATATTTTTACTGTGATCTCATCCACTCCTCGTCTTTACTCTTCTTACCTTTATATATAGTCAATCTCATCTACTCTTTACTTGTTCATTTTTCCTCTTTCACACTAATGCTTTTCATTCTTCCCGACTTGGGGGAAACATGTTTATATAATTATAGAGAATCCAATACGTACAGTAGTCCCATGCCCCCCCACCACAGTCTGTGGCTCCATCTATCGGTGAGACGCTCAACCAGTGTCCACCATAACTTATCACCGATATCAAAGATGACATAAGTAACGTGGGAATTATAAACGCTTGAAACATGTTGCCATTACAGGAATTTACAGTTATTAAGTGTAATAAATACATGAAAAATACAAAGAATAATCTGCAATGATTAGCTCACAAGTATATGACAAGCAACACGGGTGGGTGTACAAGTATGCGGAACAAAATTTCACAAGTGTAAAACTGTAACCAAAGTTACATGGCTAACCTAAAGTGTTAATTTCCTGGATAAGTTGACTGTCGAAGAGAAACATTTGTAAATGTTTGGGAACAAGACTGTCCTGCTGTTACTCAATGTACAGTTGCGGACAGAATTCCCACCGGAACACTTGGCAATACCTGTGTGTCATATGATTGTTTTATATCAAACAACGCTGCTTTTCATCACATATTATGTCGGAACCACAAGATGGAAATAAAAAAATCCTTAAACAAAAGACAAACAAACAAAAACTGAGACAACACGTTATAATTACAACCCCCCGTCACCTGATGATCCTCAATGACTTACATTCCAGCTACTGCCAAATGTCCCGGGAATTTTGTCTTCAATTGTATATAGATAATGCGGATATACAAACAATGTACAGTATCTAAACAAAAAAAGTATATGTCCACACACTACTGGGATATGCGCGTTCCTAACTTATCTAGTTACGTAACGCAATGTGTTTATATTTCGACGTAGTTAATATGATGCTCGGGTGCCAAATGTAGTAGGATCAGTATGCCACACATTCACGCCTACCAACCCTCCCGGGACACAGCGCCACGCATACCAACCCTCCCGGGACACAGGGTCACGCATACCAACCCTCCCGGGACACAGGGTCACGCATACCAACCCTCCCGGGACACAGGGTCACGCATACCAACCCTCCCGGGACACAAAGCCGCATACCAACCCTCCCGGGACCTGGGAGCCACGCATACCAGCCCTCCGGGACACAGGCCACATACCCAGCCACTCGGGACACAGAGCCACGCCAACCCTCCCCGGGACACACCCACCCTCCCGGGACGCCACGCATACCAACCCTCCCGGGACCAGCCACATACCAGCCCTAGGCCACACCATACCAGCCTCCCGGGACACAGAGCCACGCATACCAACCCTCCGGACCTGCATACCAACCCTCCCGGGACACAGAGCCACGCATACCCTCCCGGGACACAGCCCCTCCCGGGACACAGAGCCACACATACCAACCCTCCAGGGACACAGAGCCACGCATGCCAACCCTCCCGGGACACAGCGCCACGCATACCAACCCTCACGGGACACAGAGCCACGCATCCCGGGACACAGAGCCATGCATACCAACCCTCCCGGGACATCACGAGTTGAAGGTATACGGTGAGAAAATGAAGTTTATTTCCCGGGTTTTAAGAAATACATCGCAGTAAGGTTGAACACGTCTCTTTCCTCCCTTATCCCTTCCTCAGTCCCCACCATCTTTCTTTTTTTTTCCTTTCCCATTCTTCCTCGTTCGTCATTCTCCACCTCTCCTTTTTCTACATTCACGAGTCTTTTATTCTCCTCCCCTTCTTTCCACCCTTTTAACCTGCTATATCTCCGTCTCTCTCTTTTTCACTTCTTTCTCCTCTTCCCTTTAGTTTCTACTCTCCTCTCTCTCCCCTTTCCCTTCTGTTCTTCTTCCTTATTTATTCTTTCCGTTTATTTTTTCCTTCTTATTCATTCTCTCTCATTTATTCTCTGCTACTTCTATCATCCTCCTCTGTTATCTTCTTCCCCCTCTCCTTCGATCCTCCTTCCCTCTCCCTCCTTTCTCAATACACTAATGCCACTCTTCCTCACACACACACACACACACACACACACACACACACACACACACACACACACACACACACACACACCAGATAAACTCAAGCTGATGTAAGATCAATGTTGACGACAATATCTGGTCTTGAGCGAGCCACCGACACATCACCCACAGGATACTACCATCACAACCACCACCTACTACCACTACCTACCACCTACTACCACCACCACCCCACTACTACCACCACCACCACCACCACCACTACCACCACCACCCACCACTACCACCACAAAAAAAAAAGATTTATATAGAAAAAATATAAAAGCATCAACATCTCTCGCCATTGTCTCGAGGATCGCTCTATGCTGGACGACTCGACCGTAAAATCAAGTATGATAAGTTCACGGGAAGAAATGATGGAGGAGACACCCCGGATAGTATTATATAGGGCGCTAAGGCCATCCCCCCCCAATAACGCCATTAATGTTTCGTGGTTCACTTGTCCAGCTATACTTAGTGTGTGAGGCTGGTGTGTGAGGCTAATGATGTGGGCTGAAAATGTGTGGGAAATGTGAGGCTGGTGTATGAGGCTGGTGTGTGGGGCTGGTGTGTGAGGCTGGTGTGTGGGGCTGGTGTGTGAGGCTGGTGTATGGGGGCTGGTGTGTGGGGGCTGGTGTGTGAGGCTGGTGTGTGGGCTGGTGTGTGGGGCTGGTGTGTGGGGCTGGTGTGTGGGGGCTGGTGTGTGGGGCTGGTGTGGGGCTGGGTCAGGGCTGCTGTATGGGGGCTGGTGTGTGAGGCTGCTGTATGAGGCTGCTGTATGAGGCTGCTGTATGAGGCTGGTGTGTGAGGCAGGTGTGTGAGGCTGGTGTGTGAGGCTGGTGTATGAGGCTGGTGTGTGAGGCTGGTGTGTGAGGCTGGTGTGTGAGGCTGGTGTATGAGGGACGATGTTTTATTATCATCTTTTCACCGAGAGGAAGAATAATAAAGCAACTTATATGGAAAAAAATAAGAAATAAATAATATAGTGTTGGTTGTTTTGAAATATATCGCTTTGAATTTCTCTTGATATTGTCGAAAGAATATATTTCATCTTTTGTCATAAGGTGTTAAAAGAAGATTAACTCAAACGAAATAGAAAAAAAAATCACCCACAAATGTTTACTAAGCCTCCACCACTGGGAGAATGTTGACCTATATAGTAATGAACACTTTACACAACATAACATAACCCGGAGATATAAAAGACAGATTCAAACGTGATTAAAAAATACAAAACAAAAATTATTTTATTCTAATATAAGAGTTAAGGAGGAACTCTTTCTGTGTCACATAGATATCGACTGATGCTGTTTGTTAATGCTAGCTCTTTCGTCTGGTTTGTTGTTGTTGTTGTTGTTGTTGTTGTTGTTGTATATGTTATTGTTATTGTTTTTGTTGCTCTGCATGTTCTTGTTCTTGCGCTGTATGTTGTTGTTGTTTTTTGCTGTATATGTTATTGATGTTTTTGTTGCTCTGTTTGTTGTTGTTGTTGTTGTCTTTGTTCTCTGTATGTTGTTGTTGTTTTTGTTGCTCTGTTTGTTGTTGTTGTTGTTTTTGTTCTCTTGCTTCCTGTCAAGTTGCTGTTGTTGTTTTGCCTCTTCATATGTTGTTGCCGTTGTTTTGTTAAAGCCCTGCATATATGTTGCTTGCTCTGTATGTTGTTGCAATTGAGACACAATATGATCAAGGAGAATGACAGGATGAATATATACAGAGTAAAGAAAGACAATTAGGTGTACAAACTATACTACACTGTAAAGGTCTGTAGGGGTAGATACCCGGTAGATAGATAGATAGATAGATAGATAGATAGATAGATAGATAGATAGATAGATAGATAGATAGATACATAGATAGACCGCATTTTAGTCTGTCATAAGTTCGTAATATTTATCAGCTCACCTTCACATTAGGATCAATTTAATTAATTAGGATCAATTTAATTAATATATCTGCCACAGTATAGTCTCACCATAGTTCCACCGCCATTTAAGCTATCAACATTGAATGACTCGGTTACAGTAATTGATGTCCATTCACAAGGCAGATTTAATGATGAATGACTTTCTGAGAAGTTCGAGCACTGGGCTGAAATTTGTTTAAAATAGAAAAGCTTCTGCAAGACAAAATTGACACACTGATTGGCGGCTTAAGTAATGCTGTGCAACTCGCTAACCTTTATCCTAGAACACGGTGCGCCATTTTAGATGACAGTGGGTTTCCATTGGCCTGACGCTCAGTGATGGGCAGTGCGGATACAGCACACTGAATACTAAAGTCGCTACAGCAATTGACCGACTTCATTTCCCCAACCGTAAATTCAGGTGCACATTCACAGATGGTTGATATGGTGTGCCCCGGTAGCGAACCTGTAAACCTTAAGACAGAACGTGGATGCTGCATCTACCCCACCCGGGAACCGAACCCAGTGTCTCTGAGTTGCGAGGCGAGGTTCCTATCCACTACATCACATCACCTGTGCTCAACCTGCCGATAATAGAGGAGCAGCAAGAAACTTTGAACACAACTCTCCTATAAAATGTTGGTTCGTTAAGGAGGCTTCTCTTGTTTCATCTTAGTCCCCAGCAATATTCTCCTCCTCCTACTGTCTGCCTGCATCATCTCCCCCTCTCATCCTCTCTGTCGTCTTGCTCCTACAGGGTGACGTCGCTGGTCGTCTATCGAGGCAGCACCATCCTGAACACAGTTTCAGCCGTAGTTAATAGTAATATATTTGTCTTGAGACCCACATGATTGACCCTCGGGGGCACTGTGTCCTCATTCTTGTCTTCCTCCCCTCCACTTGGGTATTAATACCAGGGAGAAGGAACCAAGGGCCCCGCCCCTCACATCCCGTCACGCTCGAGCTTGTAACATAATCAAGTCTATCTCACAACACGTCCCATGTATAAAGGAAAACCATGTAATTTACGAAGGAGATGTATAAATAGTGTAGCAGCGTGTGACATATATACCTCACCTCAATGTCACCCAAGAATATACCAGAGTCGTGTGTGAGATAGTGTTAGTCTGGCTGAGGGGAGGAGGCGGCGACTACCTACTTAGTGTGCTATAGATAGATAGATAGATAGATAGATAGATAGAGAGAGAGAGAGAGAGAGAGGGTAGGGAGGAGAGAAGAGAGAGAGAGAGAGAGGAGAGAGAGAGAGGAGAGAGAGAGAGAGAGAGATAGATAGATAGATAGATAGATAGATAGATAAGATAGATATAGATAGATAGATAGATAGAGAGATATAGATAGATAGATAGATAGATAGATAGATAGATAGATAGATAGATAGATAAACATCAAGTAATCGAATCAAGACGAGTAGATCGTATTTACCTGACAAAACTGAAATAACGAATGCGTTAATTATTTGAACCACCTTTAGGTGTAATGTCTGAGATTTAATTGGACTGTAGGAAGCCAGAGACACACAGGCTATCTTATCCCAGTTATTAATAAGGACTTTCCATCGCGTCACTCGTTCACTTGGTACAGAGAAACAAACATTCAGTAACAGTGTGATGGACGAGTGTTGTGTATGTCATTTACTGTCATCGTCCTGAGTTGATAACATATTCAGGAACCCTTGTCTTTGTTGTGTGTACTGTGTATATACATCTGTTTTGCGGTAACTCTGTTTGAGTCTGTGTACAGTTGGATATATGTACCGTACAGACATATATAATTTATAAAGAAGTAATGGTTTACGTCATTAGAATTTACAATGCAGAGTGATTAAATAAAGTATAATACAGAATAATACAAACTACCACCTGACAGTAATCTAATGCAGGAGGAAAAATGTGGCATCAGAATAACACACAAATGGTTTAACTAAAATGAGAAGTTCCCTCAAAGGCGTGATCTCAAATTCCCTTTGTCTTCAAGTGTTTTCTTGATGCTGCAAAAATCTTGTGAAAAATTGGATTCAAACGAAGCCTGAGAGCCAGGAACACTATATATGCTTCACAGTTTCAACAGTCTTCAGAGGCAAGCAACTTGTGTAATATACATTTGTACGTCACTTAGGATCATCTAAATAGAACTGGTTCAAGGAAATAAGAAATAATAGAGTACTTAAACATTCTTCTTCTGGTTTGTGAGACCTTGATGCTAAAATTCAAGATGTTTCTGAAAGAGTTAAGGAGGCGAAGAAAAGCAGAACATAATGGCACAAGACAATCCTCAACTGGATCCTCAGAGATTAGAAAAGACCAATAATAAAACCAACTAATAAATGACTTGTGGCATCAGAAGGATTGCAGGTGCACCAAGGGCAGGGAGGAGGTGCCCTTCATCAGGCACTGGACTGGTCAAGTTGTTGTTGTTATATATTTAAACATCAGAGATTTTAACTCAGGCTGGGCTGACACTCGCTACACGGCATCAAAGAGAGGATCTGTAACACGCTGCTTCTATTTCTACAACACTTAATCTAACCCCAAAAAATAGGAGCTGGAATGATTTGACGTGTCCAGATGACCAAGACAATAACCAGGTGGGCGTAGAGAGGCGCTCCACTACCTGGTATTGATCAATATCCGCGTGACGCCTCGGTGAAAAGAACATTATGTGTCGCGTGTTTACTTTGCATCCCAGTTCTTGGAAACCACCACGCCACGTGGGCCAGGCAGAAGAGAGGGGAAGGGGGGGTTAGAGGGAGAAGACAGGGGGAAGGGGGGATAAGAGGGGAGAGGACAGGGGAGGGGAAGTTAGAGAACACAGGAAGGGGGGAATGGGGTGGGGAGAGACAGGGGGAGGGGGGTTAGAGGAGCAAGACAGGGGAAGGGGGGATAGAGGGAGAGGACAGAGAGGAGAAGAGCAGGGGAAGGGGGGATAAGAGAGAGTGACAGGGGGGAAGGGAGGGACGGGAGGAAGGGACATGGGGGGGAGAGAGAGAAGAGGGAGTAAGGGGAGGTAAAAGGGGGAGAGGACAGGGGGACAGGGGAAGAGGGTAAGGGGAGGTAAAAGGGGGAAGAGCTTTGGGGATGTTATTCATATTTTAGAGGAGGACAATCTGAACATGTGGTGGTGCATCACAGGCTAGAACCTGGCCAGTACCGTGAACCGTGATAGGATTTCAATCGTGGTAATGCATTTGAGCCACAGGGTGTGTGAGGTGGAAGGGGAGGGAACTGAGGTTGTGGAGAGGGAGAGGGAGTGAGATGTGGAGCAAAGGGAAGGGGTAAAAGGTTGGATGAAGGTGAACGAGAAGCGTTGTGGGAAGATGAAAAGACGCGGTGGAAGAGAAAATAGGCTCACTGGAGGGTGAAAAGACGCTTTGGACGAATGAAGGGAGACTCAAAGAGAAACTGGAATAGCTAAGGGAAACTCTTTTGTAGGGTGATCAGACCTTCTCCTCTTCCCCTACTGTAGTGATGTAGACAGCGTACACACACACGTCCCATCGATAACACCTCCACTTCCACACACACCCACAGCCTTCAGCACCTTATTCGGGCTGTGTACATCATTTTGTTCAGTAACTAGAAGACACAGACAAACATGGAACTGCAAGATGATCAGTTGTTCCTCACACATGACTCACAGAGCGGTAGTTGCCCCGTAAATGGCCAGAGATACCCGCAATACTGGTGTCCATTCGTCAGTTCTCAAACCTGTACCTCGAGCCAGGGGTCGTACTGACTGACCATCAAGCTCTCCATCCTTAGTGACGAATTAGTTGTCTTGTACGTGAGTTTCATCAGATTATGAATATTTTAGTAAGGCAAAAAAAAAGAACATAGTTTTAAATCTTTGAAAATAGGTTTAGTGATCAGTGAACAATATGGTGATTCTGTAATAATTCATTATTTGTCGCCAGAATATGAGAGCCATCACAGAGGACAGCCATACATGTACACTGACCTACCCCTTTGAGTCACCCCACGAGTGTGTGTGTGTGTGTGTGTGTGTGTGTGTGTGTGTGTGTGTGTGTGTGTGTGTGTGTGTGTGTGTGCCAAACTTCAAGTAAGGATTCACCAAACCACGATATTTCTGTGAATACTCTAATTAGGTGTAAAAATTTTCATGAGTACGAATGTTTCCATATCCAGTCATAAGTGTGTGGTAACCTGAAGATATAAAAGAGTGTCCAATAAAACAAAATTACATAAAGGTACATAATTGTATTTCCACTTATTTATGTATCTAATGCCTTTATAAATGGGACCTGTTACTGTACCTGTACTTGTATCAATATATGTACCACTTTATGTATTAATTACCCTTTTAAATTGATAAAATGAGATGGCAACACTGTCTACCATCTTACATTACTTAAGAAAAACACAACACAAAATCGCTTTACAGTGTTACCAACCCCAAGCAAAAACTGAGACACTCTTCTGCTTTAAGTCATTCGAGTTGGTGAATGTCTCCATCCTTCTCCATTCTCCCCACTGATTATTTCTCTCTCCTTCATTTACCATTTTATTCACATTATCCTTTATCTCCATCTTCGCATCTCCCTCTCTCCTTATCCTCGTCACCATTACTCTCTTCATTAATTTTTTCCTTCTTTCATTTTTCTTCTTCGTTTCTTTTATCGTTTTCATTATCATATATAAACTTAATCTGAGTTTTTCTTTCATTCAACCTTCTTATTTTCCTCCTCCTCCTCCTCCTCTTCTTCTTCTTCCTGTTTTTCATTTTCCTCCTCCCATCCCTCTTCTCTTCCTCCTACCTCTCCTTCCTCTTACCTCTCCCTCTTCCTCTTCCATCACCATCAGCTCCTTGGGACAAACCCTCAAGTGTGTTAATCCCTTCCCATATTTTTCTCCTCCAACCCCAATTTTTTTTTTTTGAGGGTTCAGGTAAAACTTGGTTCATTATTTTGCCATCAGGTGAAGATACAACACGCGGGTGAGGTACAGAAGAGTGTTAAAGAGTGTTAGAGAGTGTTAAAGAGTGTTGAAGAAAGAGTATGTCTAATATTTATGTCTCCTGGCCGTGCATGTCAGGACAGGGTGGGTGATGCTTCTGTGGTATCGTCTTAAAGCCCATTCCTTTACTTCTTCTTCTTCTTCTTCTCTTCATTTTCTTCTCGAATTTCCCCCTCCTTCTTTTCCTCCTTCTCTTCTCCATCTTCTCTCTCCTCCATCTCTTTCTTCTTCTCCATCTTCCCTCCTTTTTTTCTTCTCTATACAAGTACCTTTATTTGTTTTTGTCTCTTCACACTTGGAAAACAATCACGTGAAGATTAACCTCCTCCCCCCCCTTAGCTTATTTCACCTTAAGATTAACCACCTTAACGCTAACCTAACCTAATCCTCTCCCCCAGGTAGCGTTAGGCCCACTGAATGATTGACTGACTGACTTACTGGCTGATTGACTAAATGCCTGACTCATAAACAGAATTACGAAGAAACGATGAGAGAGAGAGAGAGAGAGAGAGAGAGAGAGAGAGAGAGAGAGAGAGAGAGAGAGAGAGAGAGAGAGAGAGAGAGATATTCATTTAACAAAACAATCATCATTCAGATAGTAACGTTAGTAATAAGGAGAATACTTTAGCGTAAAACGAGACATCACTTTAACATGGCACATTACATTTCCCCTCCTCTCCCCCCCCACCCCAACACCGTTCTAGTTTAGCAGCCCAAGTTTAATGACCTCTTACAGCGCTTCCTCGGCCAGCCACTAGCACCAAACTATGAGACTTGTGGCAAGAGGGAAGTGGTCTACTACACTCCTTGAATTAGTCTCGTAAACCGACTAAGCATTTGGCCCTTGTCTCTCCTCGGGAACAGTCAATGAAGAGGAAAAAACAAATAAATGTGGCCTTTGATAAAATTAATTTCGTTGTATTTTCTTATGATGCATTTTCTTAATCCACCCATAAGTAATATATCAAGATTATATCACTCTGAGTAATGATGTAGCACGATGGAATTCATAAACGACTAACCACATTTCGTTTCAAAAGAAGGCAACGTGACCTGCACTGCATTCGACAGCCTTCACTTCCTCAACTGTAAAGTACGTACCCATTCACAGCTAGATCGAACCAAGAAATCAACAGCCCAAAACCTGGTGAGAGAATGACTGTCATATTGTACAGGGGCGAGTCACTTGATGATGTACCTTACTGTCACGGTCGTTGTCTGGCCAACTAATGTCTCTTTCACGAGCAGAAATGACGTTGTGTGTGTGTCCAAGTGTGAACAGGATAATCACACCAGACAGGATGAAAATAAACAGCTGGTGGGAATATGTTGACTGAGAGACACAGCTGGTGAGGGTATGTTGACTGAGAGACACAGCTGGTGAGGGTATGTTGACCGAGAGACACAGCTGGTGAGGGTATGTTGACTGAGAGACACAGCTGGTGAGGGTATGTTGACTAAGAGACACAGCTGGTGAGGGTATGTTGACTGAGAGACACAGTTGGTGAGGGTATAAGGTTGGACTGGAGAGACAGCTGGTGAGGCATGTTGACTGAGACACAGCTGGTGAGGGTAGGCAGACTAAGAAATGCCAGTTGGTGAGGGTGGCGCGACCTGGAGAGACACAGCAGGGAACAGGTTGACTGAGAGACACAGCTGGTGAGGGTATGTTGACTGAGAGACAGCTGGTGGGAGGTATGTTGACTGAGAGACACAGTTGCAGGGTATAAGTTGACTGAGAGACACAGCTGGTGGGGAGGTATGTTAATTTAAGAGACACAGCTGGTGAGGGTATAAGACTAAGAGACAAAATGGTGAGGGCATGCTTGACTGAGAGACACAGCTGGTGAGGGTATGTTGACTGAGAGACACAGCTGGTGAGGGTATGCTGACTAAGAGACACAAATGGTGAGGGTATATTGACTGAGAGACACAGCTGGTGAGGGTATGTTGACTGAGAGACACAGCTGGGTGAGGGTATGTTGACTAAGAGACACAGCCAGAGGGTATGTTGACTAAGAGGACACAAATGGGTGAGGGCGGGTGTTGACTGAGAGACACAGCTGGTGAGGGTATGTTGACTGAGAGACACAGCTGGTGAGGGCGCGTTGACTAAGAGACACTGCTGGTGAGGGTGCAAGACCTGGAGAGACACAGCTGGTGAGGGTATGTTGACTGAGAGACACAGCTGGTGAGGGTATGTTGACTGAGAGACACAGCTGGTGAGGGTATGTTGACTGAGAGACACAGCTGGTGAGGGTATGTTGACTAAGAGACACAGCTGGTGAGGGTATGTTGACTGAGAGACACAGCTGGTGAGGGTATGTTGACTAAGAGACACAGCTGGTGAGGGTATGTTGACTAAGAGACACAGCTGGTGAGGGTATGTTGACTAAGAGACACAGCTGGTGAGGGTATGTTGACTGAGAGACACAGCTGGTGAGGGTATGTTGACTAAGAGACACAGCTGGTGAGGGTATGTTGACTGAGAGACACAGCTGGTGAGGGTATGTTGACTGAGAGACACAGCTGGTGAGGGTATGTTGACTGAGAGACACAGCTGGTGAGGGTATGTTGACTGAGAGACACAGCTGGTGAGGGTATGTTGACTAAGAGACACAGCTGGTGAGGGTATGTTGACTGAGAGACACAGCTGGTGAGGGTATGTTGACTAAGAGACACAGCTGGTGAGGGTATGTTGACTAAGAGACACAGCTGGTGAGGGTATGTTGACTAAGAGACACAGCTGGTGAGGGTATGTTGACTGAGAGACACAGCTGGTGAGGGTATGTTGACTAAGAGACACAGCTGGTGAGGGTATGTTGACTGAGAGATATGTTCCTTTGTATGAAACACAAATATTATCCTGTATCTTTTTTCGTTTAACAAATCACAAACGCTGAGATATCCACTTTAGCTGTGACTGTCTTATTGGTGACGTTACTGCTGTTTCCTGACTCTTATCTGTTGAACTGTAGCCATTTGGTTTTATAGATAGACGGGAGAGTGTCGAATGATTCACACCTTTACTAGCACAAGCCAGTTCAAGTAGGTGAACATTTACAGATTATTATAGTTACTAAAAATCTCCATATATCATATTATATTACATTATATATATAGCTATCCAGTTTATATATTATATAAATGTGTGTGTGTGGTTGTATGTATGTATGTATATAGTTATATTTAGCTGGATACAACATTTGTCATATACAGTAGAAACTGTATAGCGACCATTAAACCAACACCAGTACTATATATGTGATCTCGGGATACCCTGCTACTGGCCTAAGGTAAAACCTCTCTGTTATTATACTATGTTTCCAACCACTTATCTTATATTAAATAAAAGTTCTCCACATATTTTACTAAACACTCAACAAAACTTATAATATATATATATATATATATATATATATATATATATATATATATATATATATATATATATATATATATATATATATATATATATATATATATATATATATATATATATATATATATATATATATATATATATATATATATATATATATATGACCCCGCATCCCGCCACAGTTGTTGGTACACTATATGGTGCAGCCAACCTCGTACTGAAACCGTGTACAAATATGTTGGTTCATTTATCCTCTTTCAAACTTGGTGCAGTTGTGAATAAACTGGACGTGATGCGTAAATTCTACTCTCTCACACCTCCTGCACTTCAATATCGCCGTCCTACCCTCATCATTCACCACCTGACAATACCACAATGTTCACTCACCATTCCCGAACGTCATTATATACTGAAAACTCATAAATTTAAGATTGGGACGACGAATCATATTAACATCAAGATTGACTTTACTTTAAAACGGGGGACATGTTGACTGGTGTTCGGGTACAGGTGAATTTACTCTTGCGGGTGTTGTTAGTGTTGTTTAAGAGTGATGGAGGAGGGAAGAGAGATTGTATATACGGAGTTTCTAGAGTAATTTTTGTTTAGTTTAGTTATTCAAGTTGTCATAATAATCATTAACTGTTTAAATTGTTGTTCCCGCTACTGTATGAGTCATGTTGCTGGATATACTGTAATTGTGGGTTTTAAGACCTCACTATTTGAACCCTTCGATTTGGGCCTAAAATTATCATTACAAAATATCACTGTTTATAAAAAAATATGAGAAAAGTAAATTTCTTTCGTAATAAGTATATCAAGAAACGAACTTATCAACCTATGAAAAACAAACAAAGCAACAATATTACACGTAAGTTAAAAGAAAATTATTTGCCTAAGTGTACAAATGTTGCTGCTATTAATAAAGAGCAAAGGTACGTCTTAGTATTTGACCATTTTATAGTACTGTTGGTGCATAAGATAACTTTGTATCAGCATTAAATTGGAGGGCCGCGCCTCTTATCTACATACATCGTTAAAAATACACATACCTTAATTTCTTATTAGAAGGAACATCACCTACACACTCAGGCGTTTAAAATATCGAAAAACTGGACAATCGACCCGGCCAAAAATAAATAAATAAATAAATATCATCCTCTTGGGGTTCTAAAATAAACAAGAAAACTAACCGTGTAGGAGATACACTTATGTCTTCACTTGTGGATATGATCACTGTGGCTTTTGCAATGTCCAGAAGTTGTGAGAGTTGGGGAGCTTTCATAGCCATCCACTCCGGACGACCAAGTCTTTCCAGAAGTTGGAGAAAATGTGCTCATTAGGTGAGTCCAACTTGAAAACTTGTGATTGTAAACTCCATCCCTCGGATTCGGGAAAATACTCACTATATAGAGACCTGCAGATAATGCCTTCCTTTAATCTTTGGCTGTGTGTGTGTGTGTGTGTGTGTGTGTGTGTGTGTGTGTGTGTGTGTGTGTGTGTGTGTGTGTGTGTGTGTGTGTGTGTGTGTCTTCATGATTTCTAATAGTCTTCCTCAATTACACTGTATGTAGGATTTATACTGACAGTCTTAAAACTAACCTATATAATGTCTTAGGAAAAAATATATATATAATAGAAATAAGTTTAAGAACACTTCTCCGTTTACATACAGTTTGCTCTACTGGGAAGACCATTATTATTGTTGTCATTATTATCTCCTGAACTCTTCCTACAGACAGGATATTTTTTACTTTACCAGGAATTCAACTCTTCATAACCCCCTCAGGTTTATCCCTCTCGTGGCCACCTCCCTTAGGGTTACCCCCCTCATGGCCACACCTCCCCTTAGGGCTAATATCCCCCACATGGCCACCTCCCTTAGGTTACCCCCTCGTGGCCACCTCCTTAGGGTTAGTCCCTCTGTGGCCACCCCTTAAGGTTACCTCCCACATGGCCACCTCTTGGGTTGTTACCCCCTCATGGCCACCTCCCTTGCTGTTACCCCCCACATGGCCACACCTCCCTTAAGGTTACCCCTCATGGCCACCTCCCCTTAGGGTTATCCCTCCGTGGCCACCTCCCCTTAAGGTTGGCCTCCCCATGGCCACCTCCCCTTAAGGTTACCCCTCATGGCCAATTCTTAAGGCCCCCCTCATGGCCACCTCCCTTAGGGTTACCCCCCACATGGCCACCTCCCTTAGGGTTACCCCCCTCATGGCCACCATCCCTCCCCCCACCTCAGGGTCACCCAGGGGACCATTATCCCACACGACAACTTATACCACAGTAGAGCCAAAGTTACAACTGTCAGACCAGTAAGTTCACACACGAGGAGACAGACAAACAAAGAGATGGTGAACAAACTAACACTATTATACAGGATGTTGTTGTTGTGGTTGTCGTATTTGTTGTTGTTTTTGTTGGGAAGGTTGTTGTTGACCTTATTTTTGCTGTCTCTTAATTAGTGGTCATGTACAGGTACTCTGAGATAAGAAATATTTAAGTAACGTATCCTAATTCACGTTTCAACAATTGTATACAAATTAGGTTAACTTATTCATCTTTGACCAGGTAACACCCATCTCTCTTCCTTCTCAAACGACTCCTTCGTCAGACCAAACAGCTTACTAAAAACCTTCACACTTAAGATCAAGTTAAAAATATAGGTTCAGGACTACGAACGAGAGAGAGAAAGAGAGAAGAGAAGAGAGAGAAAACACGTCACTTGATCCACGTTAATCCCATCAAAGACTACCAGCCTACAGGTCGTTGTAACTGAGAGTCTGCAGCCGTAATACCAACCCAAGTTAAAAATGGGGGGACTCAGCCTACCTGGATATTTGTGTTTTTCTGAACTCCTTAAATCCCAACAACCAACAAACCTTGACTCTGTAGGTAGACGTACACTTTTTTAATGTGAAAATAACACAGAGTCCCCTTTTTTTATTCGAGTGCTTATAAATTTATTGGGTTGTATGTGTGTCTTATAATGAACACACACACACACACACACACACACACACAATAACAATAACATGTTAATGTAAACACAATACAAGATACACACACACACCACACACACACACACACACACGTGAACACACACACAGATACACACACACACACACACGTGAATACAATACAAGATAGCATACACACACACACACACACACACACACACACACACACACACACACACACACACACACACACACACTACCATCATCGTTAAAATCCCATTCTATTATTGTTAATTTTACTCCACCTCAAGTTTGTTACCTGTATTATGCTCCTCCAGGGGTGGGGAGGCGCCATTTATTCTAAGTTAAATTTTCTTAATGTCGTTTCTCCCTAATGTATACCCGTTTCTGGTCATTAAATTTTATGTCAGGTGGAAGACTTTTATTTTTTTTTTTAAACTTGGCACTCGGCTGTAAGATCCAGGTCAGTGGTCTCTTGGGGGTAACACTATTAATTAACCTGTATATCTTACCTTTCTACCACCGCCGTCCCAATGAAAGGCTCTGATGTATAACCAACTGGATTGAGTGTAACACATAAATGGTGATTCTACGACGCTGTACATGGAAGTATGCATGAAAAAAAAACGTATTACACACACACACACACACACACACACACACACACACACACACACACACACACACACACCTATAATCACATACGATATGGTTTCTCTGTATAAACTCCAAATGTTGGGTTCATTTGGAGAAGTTAAGTTAAATTGGGTTAGTTTTTGCCAACTTAGGTAAAGGTTATGCTCAGCGAGGTTTGGCTGGGGGAGAATTGTTCCTTACTTTTCTCGTCTCTAAATATCAAGGTATAAGAACAATTACTATATACTCATTGTAGTGTGACTTGGTTTATACTTATGACTACTTTTGTTTCGACAGATGTTTCTATACGAGTGTTGGAAGAGAACTACAGTGTCACTCATGACTTCTTAGGAGTGCCTTAGCGTCCCATCCGGGCACAGTTTTGGGTCATATTGTATTCTGTCTGACTCTTACCTCGGGTATCACGCTTAATAGTTTAATTGTTTATATTTGGTGTTTATTAAGCGAAATTATTATAGGTTTAAGAACAGTTTCGCGCGCGCGCGTGTGTGTGTTTATTTACTCGTGGGTTTAAGCGTATATATATATATATATATATATATAAGAGCCCCACACCGTAGCTCATACCACTTAGTGCCAGCAACAAGTGGTCAAAACTTCATTTCCGCCTCGCGTGTCAGGAAGGGATCAAAGGCTGACCGAATTTACAGAATTAATGTTTGTGCGTGAGGCGGAATGACCTTGATTCACTACCACTGGGTGAAGCATTGAAGAGCTCCTTAATTAATAGCCTCGTGGCGTCCTCCTCCTCCATCCCCTGAACAAAAAATTGAATTCCTGGCTATGATTTTTCCTTAATTGAAACACTTGGTGACGCTTCATCAGTGAGGGGTAATAAACAACAGCTTCCTCCCCGAAATTAAAAAAAAATCTGTTTCTCGAGTTCACTTCTAAGTTAGGTAAGGTTAGGTCCTGAGCTCGATTCTTTGACAGAATGAACCTATATGCGATATTATTTTCCTATATTTGCGTCTCTCAGCCCAATTGTTGCGTGAAACTAATAATGTTTAATGACTGACAGAGATCAAGTTCCAGGGTAAACATTTTTGAAGAATCTGACACAAACACACTCGGGGAGGCTGTTGAGAGGAACAAACTCCCAGCTCAGGTGGCTTAACGGCCAATCAGCCTCAACCATGAGAGACGAACCACCAGAAAAGAATATCACATACCTGAACTGTTGTTACCTGTTAGAGCCCTCGACTGCTGGTGATTTTTATGACATCTAACAAGAACGGTTTCACATGGGGATAATGTCGTGCTGAATTTCATATTTTCTGCTCAATTCTGCTCAATACAATATAAATTTTAGAGAATGTGTCACGCCACTACAATTAACAACTATGGCGACAACAACACTCTACAACCAAGATACATCCAACCCTAAATATCATTCACTGCAGACTTTCCTATTTTGACGAAACAATATTCCACTACAAGAGATTAAAAAAATAAACAAAATAAATAAATAAACTCTCAACTGGTTATCAAAATAAACTCAAAGAGAACAAGTTTCATTCCTTGTTTTCCTCTCAAATTTATTTCACCATTAATCTTTCTCCAAACAAATTAGGTAAGTGAACCGACCTCTCATGCGTATAATGTTTTCTTTACCGCCAGCATCGTCGAGTGGAGTTTGAACATCCCAGAGACAAGACCAAAACCATTACGTGTGGAATGAACGTGAAAAGTTCCGAAATAATTACGACACGTGATGACTTAATAATAGTTCGGAAAGTCACGTAATATACCAGTGACGTATCATCTAATTATGCTATAGTAGTTCTCAGAATCACTTAGCGTAATAGTGCCAAATACAATTGTAGTGGTAATTAGTCGTACTATATCACTACCAAGTCTCTGAAGATCATTACCAATAGATCTGCGAGTTCCCTGCTAATCGCTGTGTCAGGTGCATCAGCCCCCCCCCCCCCCATAGAATGAAGGTAGCAAAGGCTTCAGTATCTCCTTAAATAAACAAAGCAGGGGACCTCACTTCCTCACCCCCCAGAACACCACCAGCTTCACCAGTGTCTAACCCCTCAACTCGCATTAAAAGTTGTCCAGAAAATTGTTCAAAACTTACCCACAGCCATTTTTGTTTAGTAGCGGACCTCACTCTAGACAAAATGCAAAGTTCAAAAGTGTGTCAAGTTTGCCTCTAAGCCATTTTTACCAGGATTTATTCTTTGGCAAGTTCAGCAGTTTGGCGCCACCGTTATGATTATGAAAGAGCGTGCGCGCGCGCGTGTGTGTGTGTGTGTGTGTGTTATTTATGGTTATACATGTGTACGTAAAAGAAAATGTAGTGTATTTTGTGAGTATAGTGTATAGTGAGTATAGTGTTATGGGGATGTAGTATACTGTATGTCGAGTGTGTGTGCTAAGGTAATGATTTATTTACACTACAAGTAACAGCGTGTCAGGGTTATTACCTTCGATCCTGTCTGTCTGTGTGAGTGTCCCCCTAAAAAAAAAATAACTCAACAATGGGTTTCCAGATATGCACTAATTTTGAGGGGGTTTGGTCAACTTGTAACAGTCCAAATGATAACATTTTGGTGTAAATCGGGAGAGAAATGGTAATAGGATTTTTAAGTTAAAGAAAAAAGTTGCATGGGACAGACTCCAGCGGGTTCTAACAGTACCTTACAGCAACAACGTCACAAGTTTGATATTTATCCTGCTATGGTAGCTGTTCACGGGCAGGGTTTGCATCTGCTCGGGTGACAAGCAAGTAAGCAAGAAAACTTCACTTCTGTTTACAAACAACTGTTACGGTCTGTACCTTCCAAGAGAAGGGATTAGTTATCCATTACGATACTACCATACTCTGTCACTTCAACGAACGCTTTCGTATAAATTATTTGTTGACATTTATAATACTGTATGTTAGGACGATTATTCATATTGTTTTGATGTTTTAAATATTTTAGTAGATCATAGCGCATGAACTTAATCACAAGCTTTGACAAATTTATACGAAAGTAAAATATTAGATAAAAGGTAGATGGCCGTTTGGTCTATGTATAGTCTGCATATTTCACTGTTAACCAAGGCTGTTATTTCAGGGTCCTCCTGATTAATTGGTCAAAGAAGCTGGAGGGTCGTAATACAACCCAACACCAAGCACCGGAGGAGTCATTATATGAACTCCAATGCCCACATGGGGACTGCACTATACAGGCATGACCACCAGTTAATTGGTTCGACATCTTACGTGCCATTTACAAAGTGGAAGCTCAAATACACACCTAAGATACTGCCACAACACCACCTTTACCTGTCACCCGAGACGACCACACTAGACTCTTCACCCGACCCCAGACACCTTCAGATACTCGAGGTCCCTAGTATGAATCTGTTAAATGGTCATCTCCTGGCTATGCCTCGCGCCACTAATACCTCCTCCCACAGTCAATTCAAGGCTAGAGGTGATGAACCTCACGTCAGGTCACGTCCCGCTTAACTGAGGCAGCGAATTGTCATTGTTCAGACAGAGGGATCTCCTCCCCTAACTCTTTAGTCTATCATTGGTCAACACTTTTGTCTCTCGGTCGTTGTTCCGTGTAGGCCCGCTGTTGGTGATGGAGGTGTGTAGGCCCGCTGTTGGTGATGGAGGTGTGTGGGCCCACTGTTGGTGATGGAGGTGTGTAGGCCCGCTGTTGGTGATGGAGGTGTGTGGGCCCACTGTTGGTGATGGAGGTGTGTAGGCCCGCTGTTGGTGATGGAGGTGTGTAGGCCCTGTTGGTGATGGAGGTGTAGCCCACTGTTGGTGATGGAGGTGTGTAGGCCCGCTGTTGGTGATGGAGTGTGTAGGCCCACTGTTGGTGATGGAGGTGTGTAGGCCTGCTGTTGGTGATGGAGGTGTGTAGGCTGCTGTTGGATGGAGGTGTGTAGGCCGCTGTTGGTGATGGGGTGTAGGTTGGTGATGGAGGTGGGCCCGCTGTTGGTGATGGGAGGTGTGTGGGGCCCGCTGTTGGTGATGGAGGGTGTGTGGGCCCACTGTTGGTGATGGAGGTGTGTAGGCCTGCTGTTGTGAGGAGGTGTGTGGGCCTGTTGGGTGATGGAGGTGTGGGCCGCTGTTGGTGATGGAGGTGTGGGGCCCTGCTGTTGGTGATGGAGGTGTGTGGGCCCTCTGTTGGTGATGAGGTGTGTGGGCCCACTGTTGGTGATGGAGGTGTGTGGGCCCACTGTTGGTGATGGAGGTGTGGGGACTGTTGGTGATGGAGGGGCCGCTGTTGGTGATGGAGGTGTGTAGGCCCGTTGTTGGTGATGGAGGTGTGTAGGCCTGTTGGATGGAGGTGTGTGGGCCCGCTGTTGGTGATGGAGGTGTGTGGGCCCGCTGTTGGTGATGGAGGTGTGTGGGCCCGCTGTTGGTGATGGAGGTGTGTGGGGCCGCTGTTGGTGATGGAGGTGTGTGGGCCCGCTGTTGGTGATGGAGGTGTGTGGGAGTGAGGATTGGGAGGACTGTTTGTATCCAGGTGGGGTTGATGAGGGTTAGGTATGCACCTGCATTTATTATGGTCAATCAACGTGTATTCATGCAGCCTGTGTACACATGTACCCTCAAACACACACACACACACACACAACGCATATAAATGTGCGGTAAGTTTTGCCTTCGTCCCTTTTTTTTTAGTTATGAAAAAATTAAAACGTTTTCACGTTAAAAAGTTAAGTAGTTTTGCTGAGTTACGTGGGCCCTTTAAAGCCAACATGTAGATCGGATTTCAAACTTTTTTAAATTTGGTGTCTCTACCTTAGTGAGTTAGAAGCTCACCGACTTTTGTGAATATATCATTCGTGTACAGGTGACTCAGGTGATTCTTAGTAAACATATTCAGTAAAAAAGACTGAAACATTTTTTATTTTCCGCAGAAATATGTATTTGTTTAGATATAGCGGTTATAATTCATCATGGAATAAGTGAAGAAATACATAATACCAAATAAATCACAACACTTGAAGTCCCACTGTGAAAGTCGTTCCCATAGGCAGGTACTGCACTCGACCGCATTCACAACCCCCAATTGTAAACATAGGTACACATATACAGGAGACGAGGACTGTATCCACCTGACAGCCACACTCCGAAATCCCACCGTAGAAGATAAAACAGAATAACGTTGTTCTGGGTTTTATCACCTCCATTAATGGGATGTCAAGTGTCATCATGGAATATTAAAATCCTACTCTCTAGTCACTGCTGCGGCCAGAATTAACGATATAAAAAAATAAAACTGATAAGCCAACATATGATTCAGAAGCCAAATTTTTAGTGCAGTAATTTTAAGCCACCCAATTACCGTTACACAACACAGCGCGGCGCCCCACACTTGACGAGCCAGTCTGTCTGTCCTCTCTACGACCGCCTGAATATTTACGAGCCTGTGAAAAATTGGACAAGCCACATTGAGGTTGGCTATTAAGCAGTAATCTTGTTAGCATTAGGATGCCAGATTAATTTGATTCTGCCTGTGGACTTGAACGAGTGTGTTGTATTTCACAGGTTAATGACAAAATCGGATTAAGGGTAATGACCACCTATTAATTGTAATTTCATAATCGTTCTCATTTGGATGCTTTTTTACACATCTAACTGCGTAGTGTGAATTACTCGGCTCTTTGACACACAATGGGCGTGGTAACATGGTGCTTTATAATTATATCTACGATCTAATGTTTAAGGAATACAAGAATAAACTAAGTATTTCATGCCCTGAATTTGATATTTTTTTACCCTCGTGTGTGTGGATTTAGTACATGGTGATGATGAAGTGTGTGTGAGTGTTTATGCGGCCTCCTGTGTGTGTGTGCGTTTATATGACCCCCTGTGTGTGTTTATGCGAACCCTATGTGTGTGTGTATTTGTGACCCCTGTGTGCGTGTTTATGCGACCCCTGTCTGTATTATCGAAGACAACTATATATATCTCTGAGTGTATTCATATCTTCACAGTGACCCTGACTCATTACCATCTAACACGTAATATCTGCTCTGCCGTCAGCCTCAATCCATAACCAACCACAAGTACCAAAAAAAGACTTGAATACTTGTGCAGGAAAGGAGGTATGGGTCCCAACTCTTCCCTAGAGTCGACGAAAAAAATCGGGACAATTGTTACATGGATTTCCTGGCCACCCACGTCAGTCAAGACCCACTTGAGAGACACAGCGCGATGGGTCAACTTGTTTTTGTGTATCCTGAGGTTTTTTTTTCTCTTGTTGACTTATGCTTCATTACTTTATTCTGTTTAGGTTGAATTGGGTTAGGTTAGGTTAGGTCAAATAGGTGATGTTAGTGTTGGTAGAGTCATAACCTGATGGCAGTGTTCAAACTGGTATTATTAGTATTGGTGGTGTCATAACTTAAGTGTAAATTTTAACCTGACTAACAGCGTTTGGCACGACTATATGACGTGAGGCTCTTGAGAACCAATTAGTCTCACCGGAACCTGAGGTATATAAATCATAAGTTTTTTAAAAAAGAAGAAAAAATACTTGATAGTATACCATGTTCGCCATCAGCTCTAGTGCACAACCTCAACACGTTTATGGCCACACAGTCTCTAGTAATATTTCTGGGGATCACTTGACGAATAGGAACTTCACTAAGCTTATTCCAGTCTGTAGACACCCTAACGTTATATGGGGGTTAGGTTAGGTTAGCTTAGTATTAGGTGTCCGAGTATTAGGTGTCCGAGCATCAGGTGAAATAAACTGGGTTCATGATGTTCATGAAATCCATTTCTTGAAGTCAAAGTTGTTATCCGGTAATTTTGCTCCGTAAAGTGTGCCATCACCTGGTAAAAAGGTCTTTTAAACCCTCATGTTTCTCATTTTCTCTCATGGGGGGGCGAAGTGTAAACTCGTTCCAGTAAGTAAACTATGAGGGGAGAGTGAGGACCTTGGTTTACCGACCATGTCTCTCACCGACACTAGGGTTAGTTTTCCTCATGTGTAAAGTAGATGTTAAGGTAAAACACACACACACACACACACACACACACACACACACACACACACTCGGTTGCGTGGTGTAGCCAACATCGTTAACACCTACTTCAGCGTTTCACATGAAGGGCCGACTGTAAATCGATAGCTATCAATCATCCTTTAATAATTTAGCGCAGGTGGGGTCGAGAGGAAGGGGATGGGTAGGAGGGAGGGTCGGGAGAAGGAGGGGATGAGTAGGAGGGAGAATCGGGAGAAGGAGGGGTGGGAGGTCGCAGGTACAGCCATCCATCTACGTGAGTTAGGCAATAACAACATCACCTGCCACCTCATTCACTCCTTCCAACAGACGTGGTCTTTATCTATTCATATTACCGCTCACTGAGGATGTAAAACTTTCACCGTAAATTTGCTCTCCTACTTGCATTTATCTGAGAGGCGGACGGCTGGCGAAGACTGTGAATATGATAAGCGTTTGGGAGTGTTCTTGAGCCAAACTTCCTGAAGGATATTTCAGCGTCTCAAAGTTGTCGGTTATTGGAAGGGGGTTTTCGTGGCAGAGGCGAATGTTCCCACCATTAGATAAACAAAGGAACAGCTATGAAAGTCTCGATTCTGCAAAGCAATAACAGTTGTTGTCGGGCATTACCAGGCAATAAAGGTGAATTTTTGCCCGGCCCACAACCTTTAGTCGTAGTCGCTTCCCTGGAAACTAACACAAAGAGGATAAAAGTTGCTGTTTGTGTTCAGTGCAGGAAAATATGAATAAATAAATGAAAGTAAGAAGCAGGTTCGATAAATCAAAGAGAACACGTACAATGAACATTAACAGAACAGTGACCTGATAATACGCAGAATGACCACAAAATCTCTGAATTCGCTCAAGTCGCGCCTGAGTAAGAGAAGATCCCGGGCGGTTTTGTTAGCTATATACTGTGTCCGGTGTGCTGAATGATACAGAGCCGATGACTTACTGTAAGCAAAAAATCTAATGGGACTTTACGCGATTGCCTTAAGTCAAACACACGATAAATCCTCAAACGCTTTCTCCCCCCACTAAATCCCATTATCTGCCATCACTGTTGACTATCCAGCAAGATTTGATAGCAAGAACTAGCCTTGATAGTAAGAACTAGCCCTATCAGGTTATGTTATTTTTTACCATGGTGGTATTAATGTGTACACCGAGTAGGAAAAGTGTCTACCTAATATTGTTATCAAACACGTAGGGGACGATGACGCGAAACAATAAGATAATATATAACTCGGATATTGTTTTCTGGGATACAATTAAGAGATTTGTAGCAAAACCTCTATACGACAATAACTATAATAATAAGAATAATAATAATCAGTAGTGAGAGGTTTAATATACTTTACACCCCCATAACCCCACAGGACTTCTCGAGACACCTGGAAACAGAATGGGGAGAGAGAGAGGGGGGTTAGCGGAATATACAATGAAACTCCATTCACGTTACATCAATATGTAGAACAAGACATAGAGGTATACATGAGGGTGTTACACATACTGTACGTTCCCTGAACAAATGCCGTGTTGTATTGGTTTCAAAGAATAACAAGTTGTTATCATTAAGAGGATGTGTGGGTTGGCTACTTGTTCCTCTTTGCAGCCGAGTAAAACAGTTGGGGGGCTTATCGTTCCCTGCCGCACTTGTGATTCCTGAACGGTGGTGTCCTGTGTAGTGAGTATATGTAAAGTCCTCCTCACTCAAACACACACACACACACATAAACCCACATGAAATCTCCCTTCATTCTGTCATTCTTTGACTCCCTCGTTCATTATCGCCGCTATTGCATTCTGCATCCACATCAAGATACTGAATGTATCCTCCCGTCTCTCCCACAGCCCTGAGCCCACATCATCCATCATCAGTAACAAGTCCTTAAAACCCCAGGTAACTGCGGGTGAAGTCTTGCGTCTGTTAGATAATCTAAAACGGATCTTTTCCTGTTTATACTAAGGGCCAATTGCAAGATCAGCCGTGGTGTATACCATGCTGTAGTAGCCCCATGTTTGTTGTGCAAGAAGCGTTTTTGGCTAAAACAAATAAAATATATGTACGATTCGTTATTAGAACGTGGGGAAATTTCGTGGTACACGTACCCCCGCCCGATGATCACTACGATGGAACTATTTTTGAAACCAAAAGAAAGAAAATTGATTTGGATGCACATAAAATGTATGACTCTGCAAAGGAATAATATTTTTTATACGATATACTCTACATAGAACAGCACATGTAGAATTGTATTGTTCTTTTTAAAAGCGGTCCATGTTTGTGTACGAAAAATGCCGCCAGCCTCTACTTGTCTCATCGCCGTTTATATCCTCCAAATTCGCCTAACCATCATAGAAGGTAAGCCTTTAAGATAACTAATACAACTAATTTATGTGTAGAAATGTATTGAAATCAAATTAAGCTAAAAAAAAAGTCGTAAATGGTCTATTTGAAGAGTGGTGAGAACAGCTTCCTCTGGGATGGTGAATGACGTCCTTTATCAGAATTAATATCGACCCAATTTTCGTAATGAGGGCAATTAATAACCGTCCAGCACTACCAAAATAATTATTTCCTTAGTATAATTACTTATTAGCCTAGATTTCATATTTCAATAAGTCCAAATATGCCAGGTAACTAGTGCTAGGTACTTCCCAGGTATGTTTCATTTGTGTATCAGTTTAACCACAATATGCTACTAATAGGAAAAATTCAGTGACCTAAATTCATGTTTTATTTTTTATTCCCTTAGTGACTCAATGTATTACAAGAAAGAACTACATTACGACTTGTTTGGGCCAACAGTTGGAGTGGTGATATTAATTAACTTTGCCATTGACAGTGGTAGAATCAAATGTAGATATATTGGCTTTGTATGTCCATGATTTCAACAAAAATGAATAAGTCCTTCTAAAGTAAATGGAATTGATGATATTATTATCTTTTGGCCATCCAGCGAATTTAATGAATTTAAGTTGACCGATTTTTACCAGTTAAGTTAGGTTATGTTAGATTAGTTAAGTTGGGGTAGGTTAGGTTTGGTGACATTGAAATTATGTTTTTTCAAATGCCAAGTAGGTGGATGACCAAACATTCATTTTACCAAATTGATTATGCGTAGATTAAAAACATTAGTTTTGTTTTTTACAAATTCAGACTCCGTAAAGTTCAAATGACAATCAAATTCATGATAGATGTTTCACCCTATACACTAAAGCTACTTTATGTAAGAGGAAAAAATTAGCACCAAATTGTATTGTTTAATATCAAAAGAAGTCATTGATGATAATATTTAATAACAATATTTCAGGTATTACGACCTGGTCATCGGGACGGAACCCCGTCGTAAGTAGAGGAGAGACTGTACTGCAATTTCATCTTAAAACTCCTTGTATCTTACCTAACCCACATTGCTGCTCCACTCAATTATAGCTAGATGTAATAATTGTAGGAAGTAATCACTGGTATGACCCCCTTTGCCTGTATTACAATTCTTGGATATTCAAAGATAATGAAATTATGAATCTTCATATATGTGATATACATTCTAATGATGACAACAGAAATATGTCTGACTTGACTAATTAACTGTAACCAAAAATTAAACTAAGTAAATTTGTCCTAAATCCAACCCTTAATATATGAAAGACAATATACTTTATTTTATGATAGTTAAGTCAAGTTTCCAGTTAGGTTAAGTTAGGTAGGTTAGTTTAACATTTTTATGTAGATCATTAAAATTTTAAAGGGCTTATCATTTTTGTTCTATGAATTTCTCCAAAAAAAGGGATCAAAGTTTTGGAATCACCATGACAATATACACTACATTAGAAAAAACAATAATTTTTTTAGTGTGTGTCGCATATCAAACCAAACAAATCTGAGTTTCCATTGGAATTTTTTATTTTTTATTTTTTTTTAACAGACAAAAATTACCCTCAATATGTAGATGTTGGAAACTTATAAATATTAACCCTCATAAATAAAGATGTTCAAGAATTTGCAAATTTAACTAACACAATATTAATGATTTTATTTTCACTTACAGGTAGAGATACAGCTGACTATTCACCTTTCACCAATACTGAAGAAATAAATCTTGGTATCATGATTGATGGGGAATTTTTCCGGTTCCAGGGAAGATTTTGGAATTTGCTATCTAACCTAACCTCGGAACTGGTTCCCAAACTCGGAACAGAAAAATTTGGAGACTCCGTAAAATCCCAAAATTACTCATAGACCAAAAAAAATGCAGTTTCTGGAATTTTCTGAAAATATGCCTTGGAGAAATCATAATATGCTGTATGCCTTAATTATTATTATTATTTTTTCCACTTTGCATACATACATGGATATTACGTATTAATTTATTTGTGAAATTTGTGGATGAATTTTCTTTTAAAATACTTGACTCTTGCTCATCCATATATTATAACATATCCTGCTTTTAATAAAGGCTATATTCTGAAATAAGCATTATCATTGTATTCTCATCCTTATTATTATTACAGTACAGTATATTAAAAAATGCAGGAATGATTTGCAATTAACATTGCAGACTGTATTGAGGATATTTTTAAACCATTTAATTATCATCTTGTTCTATGTTTAACATTATTAGTCTCTGATTAGTTGGTAGAATTTCATGACTATACCTACTGTACAGTTAACCCTCACTTTACGCGGTCCCACATTCCGCGTTTCCACGTTTACGCGGTGCCCTGCCGGAACCCATGATGCTCACATTCCGCGGTGCGTGTACCCCTTTACGCGGAGAGCGGCTGGCGAGCCGCGCCATTTTTGGATCCAAACCTCCCGCCATCCGCCATGTTGTGTAAGCGGCGCGAACATGGTGCGCACAAGGTCGCCCAGTCATCAAAACATTACCAGTTCTTCACCCGCCACCCACCACAGCTGGCCCAAGTCAGTGATAGTGATAATTATGGTGAGGATATGGACTTATATGGACTTTGTGGAGTTTGACAAAGAGGCCCTGCAAGCCTCTGTGGTGGATAGTGATACAATTGATACAAGTGACACAGGTGAGGGCCAATAATCTGCCCTCTGCCTCGGAACCAACCGCCCATCCCCGTGTGCCCAGCCATTTTTTCTACTAATGTAAGTGTTAAAAAACCTAATATTATTGATATTTCTCTTAATTATTAATTGTGTGTGCATACCATCATAAAGTTAAGATAATATTTTTACTACAACATAGTTGTGTGTCGTCAAAAAGTGGAGTTTGGGGATCGGCCCGGACTCCATTTCAATTAATCCCATATGTTATGTTATTCACTTTACGCGTTTCTCACTTTACGCGGGACCCTCCGGGTTACATTAACCACGTAAAGTGAGGGTTAACTGTATATGGGTTCCATGACATTTGCTCACAAGATGAACCTTATCTAACCTAACCTAACATGTCTTCATTTCCATAATAGTTGAGTATATGCCTTGTAAACAAATGTCTGCACACTAACTATATGAAGACTCTGGTGAGGATCCATATACAGTATTTACATGTAATATTTTTCCAAATAAAGGACCATTTAAAGAGCAGAAACTTTTCTCCTATTTCTGGTTTAGCCCATGTCTTAACATATTGTATAAATTTTTGCTCCTGACATTGGGAAAGTGTTCATGTCTTGCTTTTTTGAAAGGGTATTTATTGCATTACTATAATCAGGTGGAGAAAAGGAGGAAACATTATCTCAAGTTTTCATATCTTGTAGATAACTGACCTTTATACTTGTATAATATGAAAGTAAAATTTTTGGTATAAAGATAATTTCCTGTTTGATAGAAAACTAACAGTTATGGTGATATTTTTTTTAAGATTTTATCCCAATTCATCTGTACAGTGAGTTCATCACTGTCATAACAAAATTATAATACCTAATATTGTACTTTGTTATATTCTACTGACTTGATCTGCAGAACAGGCCATAGTTCTCTTTATTTACACTCGCCCAACCCCAAGTTCACGAAAAACTTATAACTTTATTGTTAGGTTAGATTTAATAAGGATAAAGAAGAAAGGAATATATATTACACTCAATTCCTACATTTTTTACGGTTGTCACAGGCTTTATTTATCTATATTCACTGTATATTCATCTTATTTTATTCCCAGAATTGGCTTATAATCCAAGAAAATAGGAAAATGAGGTGCACCTTAGCTTGGGATTCAATTTTTTATGCTCGTAAATCGTGTAGCAAGAGTAAACGTTTCGTGCCACTGACAACGTTTTGAGGGTGCAAGCATACCAACCCCCAAGTCTGCTTGTAAACCATCAATACTAGCGCAACTTAAATCAACCAAACACTATTTTCCATTATCTGTCTCACCGACCATTCCTAAACCATAACAGCTCAATCTAAACATGATATCAAAAGGGATGCATTTTTTTTATTACCCTTCATCTTGCACTGTGGCTAATATATATCAATCCAGACGTTGGGTATGAACAAGCAGGACGCCACCCACAAGGCGAATAATAGTACTTTTCGCCTTTATGCCATTGGTTGAGAAGGGTACAACTGCATTGTCATCTCTAGAGCCGCCGTGAAGTATGTATGAATTAGTGTACACCCGGGAGGCGCCTGCCGTTAAGGCCCGTGTTCAGTCCCTCTCGTCTTGTTATCATCGGGGAATTTATTAGTGCGTGTGTGGTGGACGTTTGTGGGGGTAGGGCCGAGCGAAGTGCAGTCCAGCAGCGGCCAACTCATCTAGAGAATTGTCAAGGTATGGCTGAACAAGAAAGATGGTGACTGGAGGAAGAGCACCACGTAGCGGAGTCTGTGATTTAGGATAGATTATGCTACAAAGAACCCAACTGGAGGTGCTTGGTTGGCCATTATTCCCTCAGGACACCGCTGAGACCCCACGCCGTGATAAACGTAACCATAGCAACCACCCAGTTTGTTTATGCGGTGCGCGTGACGTCACAACCGTTCAGTTCCCACCATAACGCGCTTTCACTAAGGTAAGTTGAGCGCAACTAAACGCAGCCCTGGTTTCTCGTGCTATGAGGACGATTGATTGATTATGGTAATTACATCCATGGCGACGCAACAGCTTAAGTCATATGCTGCTGCTTTTAAACTACCCTGTAAAAGCTTAGGCTAAAAACAGATAATCCAAGGTAAAAAACAAAACATAAATAATTACAATAATAGGCCGAACTTTCATAAAATAACATTTAAATGTTAATAGAAAAAGGCACAGGTCACTGACCCACATCGGGGCCTGGGGGCGAAAATATAATAATAATAATAATAATAATAATAATAATAATAATAATAATAATATTAATAATAATAATAATAATAATAATAATAATAATAATTATTATTATTATAATTATAATAATAAATAAAAGTTAATAACAAAATGAAAATAATAATAATTACCATAAATACAAAACGAAAAAAATAAACCAAGAATGAGAAACGATATACAATATGTATGTTGTGTTGTCAAAGTAAGAGAAATAATTGAGACCCTGCATTTGTGTGTAAATGAGGCGGAAAGTCAGATGAGCAACCTGGGTCTTGGTCACATATGGCAGCAGGGTCTACCATTAGACAACACATTATGCTTCCAATATCTTCCCAGGCGGTAGTACCTCCCTGTATTAATATTTTTGTTTTTTTTACGGGAATTAGCCCACCCGGTCACAGGTCGAACGACCCGCAAGGGGGCCTAGGGGGGGGGGGGGCGAAAAAATAATAACAAAGAAGTTAAAAATAGAAAAAAAATATTATTCTTCACCACGAAGATATAGCTATTGCATGTGTTAAAACATTAATATCGCTGAGAATCCACGAGTAAAAATTTACCACTTATATCACATGTTCATCTTCCTTTGAGTTAGAACCCGTTGTGTTAGGCGGAGTATCTGGGTCATGTTGTGAAAAACACTATTTCCTCACGTTATGCGATGACTTGTCTAAACTCATCTCAAAATAATGATAAACATGGCGGTGTACTTACCTTGTTTAGTTTGTAGAATTTCGTCCTCCTATGGACGCAGCTGACCAGGCAGTTCAATAATCCTTGTCAGGTAGTGGCCAGCCATCTGTCGAGTCGGAGCTTGAGGGAGTCTGTTGTGTCCTCTGATAGTTCCCTACTGTACAATGGTCTTTATGCGATGCGTTGTGGCTTCTGATCTCTTCTTGAGTGGTGTCAACTATGACCGTAAACTTTTAGTGAATCGCCAACGTAGGCGATACGGTTACCACAACTGAATTCCGACATAGAAATTACACATAACACTTTAAGGCGACGTAACACTAGCACTCTGCCATTTTGCGTCGTTTATCCTCTAGCAGTAGCTCGTAATACTCGCACGTAGGTACAGTATAGCTCTCGTCGGGCTGGCTCGTTCTGATCTCTGTGGTCAATTCAAAATCTAAAGTTGATGAGGTTAGTTATAAAAAAAAAAATATCGAGCCATATAAAATAAATAAATATAATATTACAATTACTATCTATCACATTTCTAAAAAAAAGTCCTAAGTGTATTTTCTATTGATATTTATATTCCTAAGTACTTTAGATCTGATTATGTTTGTTGACATTGAGAGCGTGTGGCGTCTGTTGGGACAGTTGATGAGCGCAGTGATTATGACCCGTGTTAGTTTTCTAATGTGTGTTGTGTGTGTGAGTGACAAGGCACTCTTAGAATATTGATACTCATTAAGGAAATTTAAGCAAAGAAAACGACGCCGCATAAGTGAATACAGAACCAGGATGGAATCAAGACGATCAGCTGTTGTGTAAGTTTTTTTTTTTTTGTGTAAGCGTAAAATTCATTCATCCCCCAATTCGCTTCACTTAACTGACCGCGGTAAGATTGCTCGTAAAACATAGACTGATTAGTTGTCTAATGCAAAATATATTTGTAGTAACTATTATATTATCGTGCGCAGCAATAATCTCCCCAAACACGGCCTTATGAACCAATAAGTGATGACACTACCATCTTAAACAACTTCCGCAAGGTGATCATGGCGGCTGGGCGCATTACATTTGGGGGCAAAACAAATTTTGGGCGATAGGTTTTGCTTCATTTAGGTGAAACATATATTTCATTTGGCGTAAATGACGGTAAATTTCCTGATTAACACCCAACTCCCTTTGAAGCTTAAAATTTTTCTTTTTCCTGAGGTTTTTAGTGTGATTTATTTGATTCTAACATCCATTTCTGTCGGAAATCACGTGTTTCTGCCCAAGCTAACCTAACTTAGATAAACCTACCCTTACCTAACTTAACCTAACGGGTGTTAATACGGAAAAAATACCAAAATGACCTTGACTTATATTTTACGTATATTAAATAAGTGGAAAATAAGAATTTAAATATTTCTTCCACGTCATTGCAAAGGCATTCTAAATTACTGAAAGCGGAAAACATATTTATTCCTTTTTGCATGCTATTTACTTTAGGCAAAATCCACATAATGATTGTAATCGTTAGGCTAAAGTCACTGACGCAGCATAAACACTTGTGAAATCCAAGATGACCAAAATGCACAGAACGTTTTTCCATCCTCCGCGTACTGCCTCACAGCCACTATATGAACTACGTTACTAGGCTAGAGGTGCATTGGGTATGATCACATCCCCGTATAGAGATTAAGTCCACTTTTCTATGTTTATAGACTAATAACTCATCGAGAGCATGATGGGGGTTGGGGCAGCAGGGGCAAGCTTTCCTCTTGAAAATTTATTATTATTTTTTTTTGGGGGGGGTGGAGTTGAGGATGCAGACTTTTCTAGACATTTTCTCTCTCAAAAAAGGGGGGAGGGGGGGGCAGATTATTGAGTATCTGTGGGAAATGTTTCTATATTTGCCCACCAGTAAAACTACGGGATATGCCACAGCTGTAGACAACTTTTTTGTTGACATGATATCCCCTCCTCCTCACCTTTCCATTTGTTTTGTAAAGTTCATACTGCCTAATTCTGGAGACACTTTAAGAACCACATCTTAAAACTTATAAATTATTTTTTTTTCTGAAATTTTCAGGAATGAAAGCCTTTGGTTAAAAAAGAATGGACATTAAGTAATCAATGGTATTAATCATTTGCGTATTTTTGGACATCATTGAAATTTCTTAGTGTTTTATGTATATAACTAATTAGCTATTTTCAGAGAGAAAAGTTTTTGATTGCTGAAACATGCTACAGGAAATTTTTTACAGTGGTGGCGGTCTAAAAAATACAAATTTATTGCAGTTTAAAGTAATATTATAAGCAAGATTATCATTCTCTATATGCAGTATAGTTAAATACCAGGAACAATTTGTGCTTAATTATGTGTGCCTTTAGGGCCCTTAAAATTATTCATGATAAGGCATAACGGAATTTGGCTTGAGAAATACTTGTATCTAATACTGGTTTATGTTTTTTACAGGTTGCGACATCAGTGCAAGGTAAGTACTGTACACAGCGTGTCAATTTTAAATATAATATGTTATTTTTATATAAAATAAATTAAGGAATTTATAAACTTTTTTTTGGGGGGGCGCTCTTTTTTTTTACACATATCTTGTCAACTCTAGTTGTGCACCGATTAAGTTAAGAAAGTCAACGCAAATCGAAATTAAATTAATATACAGTTTTCTACTTTTACTGCCGAGGACGAAATCGATAATTGTCGTTTAAAAGTTTACTTTTACAGAATTATGATTCATGTTTATCCATAAATGTGAAATGACTATTTATCAAACAATTAAACTAAGAAATAATGTTACAATCACAATGATATCCGTGTACAGGGTATATACGATTACTTATACTATACTGAATTCCATCTTGTGCTTATTGCAGTATAAGTCTGTTTACCTTTGATATTTAGATTTGTTACCCCAGTGAAATTCTTTGTTGGTGGGATTATGCATTGTGACTGGCTGCTTCATATTAGTTATTAGATATGGGCATTATTCTTAAAAAGATTGTTATGTTAGTGTTTGAACTTGACTTATGCGGCCAATTAAATAATTTGTTTTAAAAAATCTCCTCCATGATTGGTGTTTGTTAACTCTTTAATATTTGTTATGGTCGCTTTTGTTTTATTTAATGTATCTTTTTACTCTGAACTTAAAAGTTTTTATCAAGATTTTATTAATATTCATTGTGATATTTTGATGAAAGGTTAGTATGTCATGACTATTTCATCCACTGTAAAATAATAGAGGTAAATATATATTAGGATCCTGCTTTCGTCATCACTTACATCATATTATTATAAGTTATTTAATCATTACGTTTTTTTCTCGATATAACTAAAATTCTTAACAGTGCGAATTTTTTTTTTTTTTTTTTTTTTTTTTTGTAAACAAGTTGGGTAACTCTAATTCTGATGGTAGATAATGTTGTACCCTTATGGATGGACACACTAACATCGGGTAGGTTATACGTTCACCTGTGTAACCAGAAAAACAGTTATTGATTTCGAGTGACGACCAAGAGTGAACAATATAATCCAAGGTGTTCATCTTCTTTTTAGTTTATACAAAATAATGGATATCTATATCATATTCATCTTAAATATCAGTATTATTCAATTAAACAAAAATACCATCGCCATACCTTGCGTTGGCAACCACAATCCTTCACTCCAACGTTTTCGGGCTGTTTTATCAATCCTCTGAGATTTTCCATCTTTCAGAGTACCCACTTTTTAATTTAATTCATCCATCCCAGTCTCTGCCCTCTGATGGCGTACCTATCCTCAACTATGTCCATAGAGCTAAGTCAGTGACCACACGTTTTTTTCAGGAAGTCATTCACAGGATGACAATTATTTAATAATCGCAGATAGTGTTTGTAAGGAGCTACACGCATGCCTTCAATGCTGGTTGATTAGTTAGTTGCATGACAGGAGTAAGACAATAATGTACCTGCCATTGCAAATCACTCTCGTGGATTAGCAAGATTACAAAGAGTGTATTAGCCTTCTGGAGTCTTGCTAGTTTTCGTCCGATTAAATTTCTTTCTTTGTTTGAGTTTGTGTGAGGGAGGACCCCGCCTGCATACGAGGGTGAGAGCGAGGAGGTGTTTGTGCCGTACTGGTGATAAGTGCACTCTGGGGAGGAGGAGGGACCATGGTTGTGTTGCTCTACTCGTCTTGTTCTGCTGTTGTCTATAAGGTGTCTGTTTTATTCCCTACTCCATGTTTGTGCTATAGTTCCTCGCTGTATTTGTTTTATTATATAGTTTACCCGAGCCTCTCTTTCTCTCTCTCATATTTTTTTTTTACACCTATCGATTCCTTCTACAGTATAGTTCTTCCTTTATCCTCAGTCACTTTGGTATAGAAAATGAATTATCCATTTAATTTAAAATGTCCGGTCATTTTTTTTTATATCGATGTTTCAAATCAAATTATGTTCAGAAAGTTGTGTTGTAACTAAATCTGAATTTATTACAACAGAAGAAAGATCACATTAACGAACACTGACCTTCGTGGGCTGAAATACTGGCCTGGTCACTGTACTTTAGACTCAGATGTTCAATGATTTGTGAATATTTTTGTCTTCCATATAAATAAGTTGTAGGGCATAAAAACATAAATGATTTTGAGAAAAATGGAAAATCAGGACAAATAAGAACAAATTCAAGATAATACCAATAGCCAAGATTAAAACAAGTCCAGTAATAGTCGACCAGGAACTATACCCATACGACACTGAAGGTAGGATGCTTGGATTAAAACTAACAAAAAGAGGATATATAACATACTTAAAAGATAAAGAACGACAGGCAAGAATAAGATTATCAAAAATAAACGCTTTAAGAACCTTAGCATTAATAACAAAAGAAAGATTTATATTGCCCTTGTCAAATCAATTATGGACTACCCACCCATCCCATTGAACACCCTTAGTAAAACGTGCATTAAAAGGTTACAAACAGTACAAAATATAGCCCTCAGATTTATATATAACATAAAATATACAGACCACATCAATAATGAACAGCTACACAAGAGAGCAAACCTCTTAGCAATCAATGTAGATATACACAACAAAGCTGTAAATATTTGGAAAAAAGTGACTGAACTTAACACAGAAACATATCAAAACTGGATAAATAATATAGACAACGAAGGATTCCAAGAACACAGTTGGTTTAAATCAGCCAGGAAGAAAGTAATTGAACCATCTCCTGCCCCAATATACATATAAAACATTAATAGAGAGAATAAAAGATGAGAGTGACCTACCAGCTCCACAAGAACCTGGTAGGCCTCTCCATACAGTGTACCTTTAGACTAACATAACTAATATTTAACATTTAACATTTAACATTTAACATTGAACTAACATCTTAGTAAAAAAAAAAAAATGTGACTACCCTCCCAGCTACACAAGGACCTGGGCGGGCTCACTAACTCAAAAAAAAAAAAAAAAAAAAAAAATATATATATATATATATATATATATATTAATAATATAATAATAATAATAATGTGATTACCCTCCCAGCTATATCAGCCAGGAAGAAGTAATTGAACCACCTCCTGCCTCAATATACACATTTCTACATAAAACATTACTAGAGGAATAAAGATGAGAGTGACCAACCAGCTCCACTAAGAACCTGGCAGGCCTCTCCATACAGTGTACCTTTAGACTAACACAACTAACACTTAACTAACACCAAAAAAAAAAAAAAAAAAAAAAAAAAAATGTGACTACCCTCCCAGTTACACAAGGACCTGGGCGGGCTCACTAACTCCAACAATAACAAAAATAATAATAATAAGCAGCATTATATAAATAAACCAATATTAATACAAAGGTCTGACGACCCAAGGGAGCAGAACAAAGACAAAACACCAATAAGAAAGATGAAGCGATCTGGTTGAGCCCAGATTCTTTCTACTCCTACTGTATTTCAGTTTCACCACTTTTTCTTCAATTCCTAATAATCTTCTTTCACCTCTTAACTAATGACTTCGTATCGTACTCACTCTACGACACAAGGAGGGTAACCAAACAGTGTCGAGTTTTGACTGAGATTCTCCCGAAACTGTTCACGTTCTTGTTTATCTCAGTTACCTAGAAGAAAAAAATCAACAAATGAATCCTTGCAAAACCCAGGCGTTGGTTGTCAAGCTTTGCGGTGGAGGGAGTTCAGTTGACAACACGCGAAGGGGGGGGGGGAGATTGGAGGAGGGGGAGGGAGGGGTTCTTTACTCCCACGTAATAATTCATCAAGCTGAACAGGTGTAAGACTCAAACACCCTAGTTACCAGAACATGTTAAGAATATATCATGAGGTTGTGGCCGTGAGCGTGTTAGTATAGTCCGTGGCGTGCGTCTCTGTCAATCTTGTACGCCATGATATATTATGTACCTTCATAAATTTGGACTGAACAATGTTAAGTGGCCTTGTATTACGTTCTGAGGTGTGGTGTGTTTAACGAATATCAATAAGGCACAAAATATTCAACCTGGAGGTGAGGGTTGTAGAGAAGGAGGGAGGGGGGGGGGAGGAGGGTAGGAGAGGTGACGAAATATTACCCTGACATCTTCTTTAGTCGATAACTATGAAGTGGTTTGAATAGCACATGTGCTTTGATGATCTGTCTGTATGAGCAAAATTTTCATACGGTTGAATTATACAAGTCACTTGGATCAATAGAGTAACCGTATATACAATTATATGTCTTAATATTACTTTACATTAGGTTTATATTACTGAGGCCTCAATAATACCACATTTTTTGATACTGGGACACGCTGTAAATATACTCCTAAGTTTATATTTCTGAGGGATAGCTATTTGTTATCTTATCGTTGCAGACAAAACAAAACATTGTGGTACTGTTGCTACATGATAGTTTTAGGGAGACAAATGACACCAGACTTAGCGTATCAGGCCGCCCGCCATGCCCGTTGTTGCGGTAATGGAGCGATCGTTACCTAACACCTTCATTAGCGTAGAATCCAACGAAGCCACTGGATTTAGGTAGTTAGCTTTATTGGTGGTTTGAGGTCGTCCTTTTAACCCTATCATGCTGCATAACAGGATGAATCAACTGAAGAGAATGAACATGATAGTTTTATTTCAAAGGTCTAGGAACGTAACATAGCTAAGGAGTATATCCCTTGAACTCATTAAAATCCCGAGTTTCATTTGAATCGGATAAAGGGAAGGCAGTGGATGGATCACGGCGTTGTTAATGTACTTCTACCCATTAAGGGACAATACAGTACCAGGAAAACCGAGTAAAACAATGGGCGGTACTTCTTAGTGTTTCCAGACTATGAGACCATCTGTTAGGGACGACTGGCTAACTGACTCTCCCACACAATGACTGACTACAATACTCAGCACCTAGCCTCCCTCCCTCCCTCCCTCCCTCCCACCGGATTTTGCGTAATGTGTGTGAGCTCACAGCCAGGTCTTTCATTCAACAAGCCGAGGCAGCTTACTGGGGAGAGCAATTTATAATAATGTTACTAATATTTTGCCTGGGTCACGGTAGATGCAGAGAAGCCTAACGTCTGAGAGTTTAACTGATTGGGTTTTTTTTTTGTCACCTGGTTTCTTAGATGTTACAAACTGCTGTAGGAAACTATGTTCTGGTGATAATAGTAAGTTAATTACACGTGTATACTCTACAGTGCTAACTATCATGAGATCAATATACTGGTGTTTACCTGTACAGTAGTTCTACCTATTACTGATAAGTCATGTTTGCTGTGCGTTGCCTCTAATCATACACTATCACCAAATGATTATATAAACAACACACACACATGGGGGAGGAGGGCAGGTAATCTTCTTGAATCACCCCCCGCTGGTCTCGGTTCGTGGTGTATTCATTTACTAAACCAGTATACTAAACTTGCTTGTTCACACCACGTCCTGACCTCGAATATGAGCAACACTGGTACACTTATAACCTTCATTAGTATAATTATAAAGCCGTTGTGTTATAATTAGATTCCTGCTGATCCTCATATACCTGTACCTGTTGTAGGAAGGCAGTTGTTGTAAGACGATCACTGTACACTGACAACACCGCCTGCACCTGTACCGCTGCTCATTTCTCTACTCTGTTGGTTTAATAACACGATGACCATTACCAGAACAGTGTTTCATAATTAATTGTCCTGGTTAATTTTTAAAATTCATCTGAAAGTATGGCATTGTTGGTACGTGTGTCTTCGGTGAACGGAAATAGTCATAGGAAAAAATGTCACCTGACTTGTACACATTGACAACACAAAATATATATATATATATATATATATATATATATATATATATATATATATATATATATATATATATATATATATATATATATATATATATATATATATATATATATGATGGCATTACACGTAGGTTAGATTAGGTTTTTCCGTGCCGGTTTTCTGTGACTTTTTCTTGTGACTTTTTTTCCTGGATTCGTGTCTTCATGCAGGAAATAACAGAAAGACTGTATGTGTGCAAGCCAGTTATGACACTATGGAACCAGTTCGTTTTGTTTGGAATATTTTTTGGCTATCGTAGAAATCAAGCGATTTTTTTTTTCGATTATTAGTCTCAGGAAGTTAAAACAAAAAATCTTACCCAAAAAGGTATAGAAAAGATAATTGCACATCAGAGAAAAGAAAATTCCTCTATTGTGACTTACCTGTAACCATCAGTTTCTACCTTCATCATCTCTACCTCATAATATTGTCAATCTTTGCTCGGGGTCCCTTCCCTTCTCCACACAAAGGTAACGGCCTAGTTTCCCTCTCCCTGCTGTCACTCCCAGCCTCCGCCCATCCCTTCATCAGGCACGGGAAAGACCATTCATCTTCCATCTCATTACCCGACGGACGCATCACAACAAACCCATCCCTCTCAAAACACTGCCGACACGACGCATGGCCAAATAATCCCCCTGTTTAATTATGCGACACTACGGCCTCCACGTATGATAATTACCTCTCATTTTCTCTCCCGTTTTAGAGATGAATATTTCAAGCTTAGTTAATGAGGGGGATGTTGCATACATACCTGATTTGTAATTAGAGCTTAATATAACCAGGGGAAGGAGCTAGATGGTAGGGGTATGATGTGTGTGTGTGTGTGTGTGTGTGTGTGTGTGTGTGTGTGTGTGTGTGTGTGTGGAAGAGAGAAGAGGAAGAAGGAGGGAGGGTGATTCATGCGGTGATGGAAAGGCAATAAGAAGCTGAAGGGAGGGAGGAGGAGGAAAGGTGATGGGGGAGGGAAATTTCGGTGTTGGAGAAGGGAACAATTAGAGTAAAGAAGTGAAATGGGAAACGAACACTCAGAGGCGATAAGTGAATTGAAGAGTAGACGTTCAGACTATGTGAGACGAGACTCAGACTATAAGATGAGAGGCCATTCAGAGTGTGAGATGAAGAGTGAGGGAT